>NC_045426.1:483495495-483800674 GCF_902635505.1 Sarcophilus harrisii | reverse complement strand
TTAAAAATGTAAAAAGTGTTTTATTTGTAACTTAGAAAAATAAAAATTTTTTAAATAACTTTTTTTTTTCTTTTTTCCACTTCTCCCCATTGGGAAGATAGATTTACTTTAATTAAGAATAAGTTAGGTGAGAGGATACTACTACAGATGTACAATATTACATGAAGTTTCATTTAAGTTCACTGTATTGTTACTTTTACGTATTTTATTTTGTTGCAAGAGATATAGGCAAGAGCTATCCTGTAAATTTTTATACCATAAAAATAGAACTATTAAGAAAATTTTAAAACAATAAATGTATAGTATGCATACTTATAAAACATATCCCCACAACACCTTGAAGACATAATCCCCTTTTTACTTTCCTAGTCTCTGGAGAGGTAAAAATTTGGTTCCCAGATTAATTCAGTTTCTGGATATCATTAGTTCCATGACTTCAAGTCTAAATCCTTTTTACATTTCCATGATGGGCTGTGAGCAACTCATATAGGCTAGATCCTGGACTCCTAGATCCACATCATTTAATATCTCCTTCCCCACTCTAAATGTCGATAACTCTACTCACTCTAAAAAGAAGTGAAAAAGACCAACAAAAATGTCTAAAAACCCAAGTCTTTTCCTCAGAATAACATAGCATAAGGTGTTTAGGGTGTGTATAGGAATGATTGTTAGGTCCTTCCTCCCTTTGTATATGCCATTATAAAAAAATCTCAGTTTTACTCATTAGAACTATTTTAAAAATAGTGACAGTCATACACACACATATGAAAGATAAGCTGTCAACTTTCTAGTATGAATCCCTTACTGTGATCCTTATTAATCAATTCAATAGTTTTGTTTTTTTTTCACTTTCAATTTTATTGATCTCTTCTTTTATTTTTAGAATTTCAAGTTTAGTGTTTGACTGAGGGTTGTTTAATTTGTTCCTTTTCTAGCATTTTTAGTTGCAAGTCCAATTCATTGACCTTCTCTTTCTCTATTTTATGCAAGTAGGTTTCTAGAGATATAAAATCCCTCCTTATTACCACTTTGTACATCCCACACATTTTGATATGATGTCTCATTACTGTCAATTTCTTGAGGGAAGTTATTAATTATGTCTATGATTTGCTGTTTCACCCAATCATTCTTTAGAATGAGATTATTATTTTCCAATTATTTTTTGGTCTATTTTCCCCTGGCTTTTTATTGAATGTAATTTTCATTGCATCGTGGTCTGAAAAGGATGCATTTACTATTTCTGCCTTACTGCATTTGAGTTTGAGGTTTTTATGTCTATTTTTGTATAGACATATGGTCTATACAATATATGGTCTATTTTTGTATAGGTTCCATGAACTGCTGAAAAGAAAGTGTACTCCTTTCTGTCTCCATTTCATTTTCTCCAAAGGTCTATCATATCTAACTTTTCTAGTATTCTATTTACCTCTTTGACTTCTTTCTTATTTATTTTGTGGTTTGATTTATCTAATTCTGAGAGTGCAAGATTGAGATCTCCCACTATTATAGTTTTGCTGTCTATTTCTTCTGGCAACTCTCTTAATTGCTCTTTTAAGAATTTAAATGCTACACCACTTGGTGCATATATGTTTAATACTGATATTGCTTCATTACCTATGCTATCCTTTAGCAAGATATAGTGCCCTTCCTTATCACTTCTAATTAGATCAATTTTTGCTTTTCCTTGATCTGAGATCAGGATGGCCACCCCTGCTTTTTTGACTTCACCTGAAGCATAGTAGATTCTGCCCCAACCCTTTACCTTTATGCTGTATGTATCTCCCTGCTTCAGGTGTGTTTCCTGTAAACAACATATTGTAGGATTCTGGATTTTAATCTAGTCTGCTAACCGCTTCCTCTTTATGGGGGAGTTTACCCCATTCATATTTATGATTAAAATTACTCATTCTTTTATTACTTGCCATCTTGTTAACCCCTGTTCATGCTTTTCTTCCTTCCTTCTCCCTTATCCCCCTCCCCAGTATTAAACTTATGAGCATCACTTGCTTCTCACAGCCCTCCTTTTTTAGTATCCCTCCCCCCATATTAGAGTTCCTCACCCATCTTACTCCTTTTCCTCACAATTTCTTTATTACCTTCCGCTAAGCTTACTCCTCCCCTTTTCACTTTTTCCTTCCCACTTTTCAATGAGGTGGGAAAAGTTTCACCATAAATTGAATGTCTAATATTTTTCTCTTTAAGTCAGTTCTGATGGCAGTAAGATATACACTATGTTCATCCCCCCCTATTCTTTCTCTCAGATATGATAGGTTTTCTTTGCCTCTTTGGGAGATGTTGTACCCCCACTTTATCCTTTTCCAGGTACATTTTCCTTTCCACCTCTAGTTTCTAGAACAAGGTATACATGTATTCTTTATATATATATTTATAGCAGAAATATAGTTCCCAAGATTTCTTTTTACCTTTTTAGGTTTCTCTTGAGTTCTATATTTGTAAATTAAACTTTTGTTTAGTTCTGTTTTTTTTTTTCATCAAAAATAGGTGAAATTCCCTTATTTCATTGAGTGTCCCTCTTCTTCCCTGGAAAAAAAGATGCTTATTTTGGCTGGGTAAGTTATTTTTGGTTGTACACCAAGTTCCTTAGTCTTTCAGAATATCATATTCTAGGCCCTTCGATCCTTTAATGTGGACACTGCTATGTCTTGAGTAATCCTTATTATGGCTCCTCTATATTTGAACTGATTTTTTCTACCTGCTTGCAGTATTTTTTCCTTCATCCAATAGTTCTGGACTTTGGCCATTATATTTCTTGGTATTTGGATTTTAGGGTCCCTTTCAGTAGGTAATCGATGAATTCTTTCAATTTCTATTTTACCCTCTGTTTCTATAACTTCTGGGCAGTTCTTTTTCATAATTTCCCGGAAAGTAGTGTCCAGTCTCTTTTTTTCATCATGTTTTTCAGGGAGTCCAATAATTTTCAGATTGTCTCTCCTACAAACCTTCCAGGTTTGTTATTTTCCCCAGAAGGTATTTGACATTTTTTTTCATTGTTTCATTTTTTTTTTTTTTTTTTTTTGGTTTTGCTTGACTGATTCTTGGTGTCTCCTCTAGTCATTCAATTCCATTTGTTCGATTCTGATTTTCAATAAAGTATTTTCTTCCCTCACTTTTTTATATCTTTTTCTAATTGTCTAATTGAGATTTTAAGTGAGTTGTTTTGTTTTATGGAATTTTTTTCCCATTTTGCCAATTTTATTTTTTAGAGAGCTATTTTTTTCCAGTTCACTAATTCTGTTTTTCAAGTATTTGGTTTCTTTATCCACTCTATCTTTAAATGAGTGGCATGACTTATCCAGACTCTCTTGCCAAGCTTCCCTTTCCTTTTCCCAATTTTCTTCTAGTTCTCTTGAGAGAGCCTTTTTAATTTCTTCTATTAGAGTCTTCTGTGTTGAGGACTAGATCATATCCCCCTTTGGGGATTCATCTGGATACAGTCTGTTTTTAGTCTCCTCAGGGTTTAAAGTCTGCTCTCTATTCATAAGCAATCAATAGTTAGAATCCGTTTAAATTTTTGCTCATTTTGTCAGAGAAGAATCAAAGAAGACAAACTAGCAAAACAAAACAAAACAAAACAAAAAAATAAATGCAGCCTGCTTTATTTTTTTGGTGATGGGGAGGGGGAGGGATTGTGGATGGTGTTACCAAGCTTTTTCTACAGACTATGGCGGGGGGCAGCAGCAAGGTACTAGCAGGACACTAATGGCTGCACTGAGTCTGTGCTCTGAGACTCTGAGAGCATGCTAAGACACTGTGGGTTGGTCTGGCTAGATCCTGAGAGACCCTAGCTTTTCAGGGTTATAGTCTTCACCCCCTGTGCTTTTAGCTTCTCTGCTTGTCTACTGGCTTGCTGCAGAGAGCAAAGTATCCAGTACTATAGTAAAGCTCTCCCCACAGATACGCCTGAGATCATACCCCACTTCTCTTCGGTCTGCTCAGCTGTGAGCTGCCTGCTGTGCTCTCCCTGCTACTGCTGCCTGCCCTCTGCCTATGCCTGATCTAAAACTGTCCCCACCCTCGAGCAAAAACAGTTCTTTCCTGGTGAATTTCAAGAATGTCTTCTCTTGGTAATTATTTGTGGGGTTTTTTTTCAGTCAAGCATTAATTCTGAGGCTTGTCATGAAATAAATTCTGAGAGAAAATGTGGAGCTTAAGTAGATGTGTGTGTCCTCTCAGCCATCTTGATGGGAAGTCTCCTATTTGGAATTTTAAATTTAGGTATGGCTGTCTGGAGAGATCATCAAATCAGTGATCCACCATCTGAAAGGAATATGCCATAAGCTACTCAGAAGAAGTTGTTACAGGTGGTGTTTAGTATCTGGGAACAAATTAGAAGAACAATCTTGGCCTCTGCTGGATGTAGGATCTTTCTGACTCAGTTTCCCAGTGATGTTCTTTTGAATGACAACCCGCCTGATTATTCCTGATTTTTGTTTAAGGTGGAATTGTTAAAAATTAGGATAGTTACCTGAAGAAAAACTGCTTCAAGGAAATCATGTCCCTCAATACCTAAAACTATTGCTATTGTACATGTGAAAGGACAGCAGGTGGGGAATACATATGAGGCCCAAGGCCTTAGGTTACCTTACTGATGAAAAAGCAAGGAAAGCTGGTAATGAAGGAAATGTTACTGAAGGTATGTTAGCATTACTCCCTGCTCTGCTACCCAATCCACCTTTCCCATCTTTTACAAGGAAAGAAAAATCAAAAGCCCATGATGTGGGGGCTTGAGAAGATGACATGGGAGTATGCTTTCTTCTAGGCATCAGGGAGGTACTGACCAAAGCAGGTATTGGGCAAATTCTATGTTATCTACACCAAGATAACCCTTGTGATGTCCACAACCTATTTGTAACTCCTAGATTATATACCTTAGCCCGACAGGTGGTGGAGGGATGCTTGATCTGTTGAAAGACACAAAGGCTGCTTTGTGCCATGTGCAGGCCAGAGGGAGACTCCAGCATTAAGATTGTTCCAGAGTATACAGGTGGACTTTACTGAGCTGCCCACAGTGAGCCATCTCAAATATCTGTTGTGTACCACTTGACCTCATGAATTGAGGCTTTTCCCTTGCCCCAGGCAACTGCCACTATGGTGAGCAGAATTTTATTGAAAAATATAATCCCCAGGTATGGAATGATGAAATGCATTGACTCAGAGCAGGGCACCCAATTCACAGCAAGAGTTCTCCAGAGTCTGATACAGGCCCTGGAAATGTCTTAGGAATTTCATACTCCTTAGCATCCTCCTTCTTCAGGCAAGGTAGAAAGGATGATCCAGAAAATAAAGAGGCAGCTGGTTAAATTAGGCCTAGAAACAAGTTACTTTGGACCAGATTTCTTCTACTTGCTTTGCTTAGAATTAGGACTAAGCCCTGGAGGGATATTGGATTATCACTTTACAAACTCTCAAATGGACATCCATATGCCAAAGGAAGACGACAAAAAATGTATAGACTCTATATGGGACACCAAAGAATTGTTTATTAAAAAATATGTCTTACAACCTGTTAAGTATTACATGAACCACAATTAAAAGGACTTATTGCTCAGACCCCACCTCTAGGATTTGCCATGCATAGATACCAGCCCAGAGATTAGGTTCTGATCCAAACTTGGAAGGAGGAAAAGTTGAACCCAACCTGGGAAGAACATTTCCAAGTCCTTCTCACCTTAGACACTGCTATAAGGATTAAAGAACAAGGTTGTACTTATCATACTCAAGTCAAAGGACCTGTGGATGCTCCAAAAAAATAGATTGTAGAGCTTGACCATAAGATGAATTGAAATTACACTTGAGGGGGGGCGGAGCCAAGATGGCGGAGAAGACACATGCGACTTTCTAAGCTCTTCTCTTACCCTCTTTATCAATATTATATAGAGCCTCAAAAATAGTCTTGATTGCTACAATTCTGAAAGATAAGAAGTAGAACAACTCACCGGCCGAAGAAAATCTGCAGTCTCGCCAAAAAAGGTTGGTTCCGGGGCCAGGGGGGGAGATCGGCGCAGACTGGGAGAGAAATTACGTTCTGAGGAGAGTCTCAAACCGAGGGTGAAGGCACAGATCTCAGCACAAGCATGCAGCCCCAACCCGCAGTACGGGCTTTTCCTTGGGGCAGTTATGATCCTGCAAGGCAGGAGGACGCAGCCCGGGTTAGCCTGCTAAAGGGTAGCATAAACAACGAAGCAATATCAATATTAAACATATATGCACCAAGTGGTATGGCACTCAACTTTCTAAAGGAGAAGTTAAGAGAGTTGCAAGAAGAAATAGACAACAAAACTGTAATAGTAGGAGATCTCAACCTTGCACTCTCAGAATTAGACAAATCAAACCACAAAACAAATAAGAAAGAAATTAAAGAAGTAAATAGAATATTAGAAAAATTAGGTATGTTGGATCTTTGGAGAAAATTGAATGGAGATAGAAGGAATATACTTTCTTCTCAGCAGTTCATGGAACCTATTCAAAATTGACCATATATTAGGACATAAAGACCTCAAAATTAAATGCAAGAAAGCAGAAATAGTAAATGCTTTCTTTTCAGATCATGATGCAATAAAAACTACATTCAACAAAAAGTTAGGGGGAAATAGACCAAAAAGTAATTGGAAACTAAACAATCTCATCTTAAAGAATGACTGGGTGAAGCAGCAAATTATAGATACAATTAATAATTTCACTCAAGATAATGACAATGATGAGACATCATACCAAAATTTGTGGGATGTAGCCAAAGCGGTAATAAGAGGGAATTTTATATCCTTAGAGGCTTACTTGAATAAAACAGAGAAAGAAAAGATTAATGAATTGGGCTTGCAACTAAAAAAACTAAAAAGACCAAATTAAAACCCCAATCAAATACTAAATTGAAATTCTAAAATTAAAAGGAGAAATTAAAAATATTGAAAGTAAAAAAACTATTGAACTAATTAATAAAACTATGAGTTGGTTCTATGAAAAGCCAATAAAATAGATAAGCCTTTGGTAAATCTGATTAGAAAAAGGAGGGAGGAAAATGAAATTAGTAGTCTTAAAATGAAAAGGAGAACTTTCCACCAATGAAGAGGAAATTAGAGAAATAATAAGGAGTTATTTTGCTCAACTTTATGCCAATAAATTTGATAACCTAAGTGAAATGGATGACTACCTCCAAAAATACAGACTTCCCAGACTAACAGAGGAGGAAGTAAATTGTTTGAATAGTCCCATTTCAGAAAAAGAAATAGAACAGGCAATTAAACAACTCCCTAAGAAAAAATCCCCAGGACCAGATGGATTTACATGTGAATTTTACCAAACATTTAAAGAACAATTGGCCCCTAATGCTATATAAATTATTTGATAAAATAGGGAATGAAGGAGTCCTACCAAATTCCTTCTATGACACAGACATGGTACTGATACCTAAACCAGGTAGGCTGAAAACAGAGAAAGCAAATTATAGACCAATCTCCTAATGAATATTGATGCTAAAATCTTAAATAAGATATTAGCAAAAAGACTACAGAAAATCATCTCCAAGATAATACACTATGATCAAGTAGGATTTATACCAGGAATGCAGGGCTGGTTCAATATTAGGAAAACTGTCAATATAATTGGCCATGTTAATAACCAAATTAACAAAACCATATGATCATCTCAATAGATGCAGAAAAGCATTTGATAAAATCCAACATCCATTCCTATTAAAAACACTTGAGAGTATAGGAATAAATTGACTTTTCCTTAAAATAATCAGCAGCATCTATTTAAAACCATCAGTAAGCATCATATGTAATGGAGACAAACTGCAACCATTCCCAATAAGATCTGGAGGAAACAAGGTTGCCCACTATCACCGTTACTATTTAATACTGTATTAGAAACGCTAGCTATAGCAATAAGAGCTGAGAAAGAGATTAAAGGAATAAGAATAGGCAATGAGCAAGCCAAATTATCACTCTTTGACGATGACATGATGGTATACTTAGAGAACCCCAGAGATTCTGCTAAAAAGTTATTAGAAATAATCCACAACTTTAGCAAAGTTGCTGGTTATAAAATAAACCCACATAAGTCATCAGCATTCTTATATATCACTACCAAAATCCAACAGTCAGAGTTACAAAGAGAAATTCCATTTAAAGTAACTACTGATAATATAAAATATTTAGGAATCTATCTGCCAAGGGAAAATCAGAAACTTTATGAGCAAAATTACAGACCACTTTTCACACAAATTAAGTCTGATCTAACCAATTGGAAAAATATTAAATGCTCTTGGATAGGGCGAGCAAATATAATAAAGATGACAATATTACCTAAACTAATCTATTTATTTAGCGCTATACCAATCAGACTCCCAAAAACTATTTTAATGACCTAGAAAAATAACAACAAAGTTCATATGGAAAACAAAAGGTCAAGAATTTCAAGGAATTAATGAAAAAAAATCAAATGATGGTGGCTTAGCTGTACCAGATCTAAAATTATATTATAGAGCAGCAATTACCAAAACTATTTGGTATTGGCTAAGGAATAGATTAGTTGATCAGTGGAATAGATTAGGTTCAAGGGATATAACAGTCAACAAATATAGCAACCTAGTCTTTGACAAACCCAAAGATCCCAGCTTTTGGGATAAGAACTTACTGTTTGATAAAAATTGCTGGGAAAATTGGAAACTAATATGGCAGAAACTAGGCATTGATCCATACTTAACGCCGTACACCAAGATAAGGTCAAAATGGGTTCATGACCTAGGCATAAAGAATGAAATTATTAATAAATTAGAGGAACATAGGATAGTTTACATCTCAGACCTGTGGAAGGGGAAGGTCTTTATGACCAAAGCAGAACTAGAGATCATTACTGATCACAAAATAGAAAATTTCGATTATACCAAACTGAAAAGTTTTTGTACAAACAAAACTAATACAGACAAGATTAGAAGGGAAGCAATAAACTGGGAAAATATTTTTACAGTCAAAGGTTCTGATAAAGGCCTCATTTCCAAAATATATAGAGAATTAACTCTAATTTATAAAAAATCAAGCCATTCTCCAATTGAAAATGGTCAAAGGATATGAAAGACAATTCTCAGATGAAGAAATTGAAACTATTTCTAGTCATATGAAAAGATGCTCCAAGTCATTATTAATCAGCGAAATGCAAATTAAGACAACTCTAAGATACCACACACCTGTCAGATTGGCTAAGATGACAGGAAAAATAATGATGATTGTTGGAGGGATGCGGAAAACTGGGACATTGATGCATTGTTGGTGGAGTTGTGAACGAATCCAACCATTTTGGAGAGTAGTTTGGAACTTTGCTCAAAAAGTTATCAAACTGTGCATACCCTTTGTTCCAGCAGTGTTACTACTGGGATTATATCCCAAAGAGATTATAAAGAAGGGAAAGGGACCTGTATGTGCACGAATGTTTGTGGCAGCCCTTTTGTAGTGGCTAAAACTGAAACTGAATGGATGTCCATCAGTTGGAGAATGGTTGAATAAATTGTGGTATATGAAAATTATGGAATATTACTGTTCTGTAAGAAATGACCAGCAGGATAATTTCAGAAAGGCCTGGAGAGACTTACACGAACTGATGCTGAGTGAAATGAGCAGGACCAGGAGATCATTATATACTTCAACAACAATACTATATGATGACCAGTTCTGATGGATCAGGCCACCCTCAGCAACGAGATCAACCAAATCATTTCTAATGGAGCAATAATGAACTGAACTAGCTTTGCCCAGAAAAAGAACTCTGGGTGATGACTAAAAACCATTACATTGAATTCCCAATCTCTATATTTATGCACACCTGCATTTTTTTATTTCCTTCACAAGCTAATTGTACAATATTTCAGAGTCTGATTCTTTTTCTACAGCAAAATAACGTTTTGGTCAGGTATACTTATTATGTATCTAATTTATATTTTAATATATTTAACATCTACTGGTCATCCTGCCATCTAGGGGAGGGGGTGGGGGTAAGAGTTGAAAAATTGGAACAAGAGGTTTGGCAATTGTTAATGCTGTAAAGTTACCCATGTATATATCCTGTAAATAAAAGGCTATTAAATAAAAAAAAAAAAAAATGACCAGAGACCTAACTCACAGTGAACTCTCCATAAGCTCTCCAACTGCAGAGGACCTGACATGTTTGCAATAAGGAGCTTTGTGTATTGCTGATTAACTCTGGGGTTATCAGAGAGAGGTTTGCCCTTGCCACAGTCCTCACATTGTGGTAGCTTTATTTTGATTTTTATTTGGTCTATGTACTTCACATAGTTTTGGTAAAAACTAAGACCTTCTAGAGGAAGGTAATTCAAAGATTTAAATAGTTAGAAGAGAGAGTGAAATGTTGTGCCACAGTTCTCTTTTAATGTCCTGACCCAGTTTCCCTAATTGTCCTATTTAGTTACTCTCCCTCAAGTTATAACCATTCTCTCTTAATGTTTGATAGGATAAAGGTCTTATATCTTAGACCTTAGACTATACTTATTTCCTCTTAATGTTTATTGGGATAAAGTTCTTTATCCATTTTAGACATCATTAGCATATCAGGAGCCTCTCCAGTACCATCCTCCATTATGTCATCCCCATCCAGGTACCTCCCCCATTATGTCATCAGTCTTGTAACCATATAAAAGAATCTTGTATTGGACATTCAGGGCTGGATTCTTTGAGACAATAGTCTCATTCAGCACTGGAACCAACCGTGGATCCATTTGGTCCCAGTATATTTCTCCATTTAATAAATTATTAAATTGTTCTTTAATCTCTGTCTTGCTCAGTTTCTCCAGGATTACATTTTACACCAAATTCCTGCAGTAAGTCAAAATGTCATACTAATATAAGATTCACAATTTAAGGTTTTAAATTTCATATAATAAAAAGGTCAAATTAAACAGAAAATATTGAATACTCTAAGCATAATTTTACCTATGAGCTATGTAAAAAAGAGGGAAAAATACTTCTTTCATTAGTTTGTTAGAAGAATGATTTATTCCCTAGTGTTTCTTAAGACTTTAAGGTCTGTAATTTTACCTGTATGAGAACACTTTCCATTCATAGAGATTAGGGCACCTTTAAAATTAATTATTTAGTTATGATTTTAACATTAAAAATAACATCATGAGCTAATTAATGGATCATAGAAAAATAATACTTTTTAGATGTATAAATAGGGGATGAATTAATGCCAAAAAATAAAGAGGAAGAAGTACAATTTTATAGGAATTACAAAAGACAAATTTATTACATAATATTTTAATTTTTTTTCATAAAGAGAACCACAGAATCTAAAATTAGAGGAGGAAAAGAAAATTGTAAAATACCTAAAATTCTGATAAAGATGTCCTTTCTATACTCTATAGAGAACTATGTCAGATTTCTACTGGCATATTCTAAATATGCCAGTTTATAAATATCCAGAGATACGAGCAGATAGTTTGTGGAGAAGAAATGACAGCAATATGAAAAAATGTTCTAAATGATTAATTATTAGAGAAATGCAAATTGAAGCAACTGTGAAGTATTACTTCATACTGCTTAATTTGTCTAAACTGACCAAAAAGAAAAAAATGACAAATACTGGAGAGACTGTAGAAAAATAAGTTCTTTAATGTAGTGTTGGTAGCACTGTGAACTGTTTTCCATTCAGGAAAGTAATTTTTAACTATTCCTTCAAACCTAGTTAACTCTGCATAAACCAGCAGTACTTCTACTAAGCCAGTATCCCAGAAAGATCAAAGAAGAAAAAGACCCATATGAAATACACACACACACACACACACACACACACACTGATGTGCATGCATATATACACACATGTGTGTGTACATGTGTATATATATATATATATATATATATATATATATATATTGTTTGGGGTGCATATGTATATGTGTGTGCATAAACACGTATGTATATGCATATATATATATACACACACACATACACACAAGCTTTTTTGTTGTAACAAAGAATTCAAAATTAATGGGATGAATGTGATAATGTGATAGAATAATACCATTCTATAAGGCATGATGAAAAGAATAATTTCAGAAAAATCTTGAAATGTTTCTGTATGAAGTGAACAGAATTTATCCTGAGTGAAGTGAGAAAAAACAAGAAACCAGTTTTACAATAATAAAATATTGTACAATCATCTTCAAAATCTTAATGAACTTGGATCAATATAATGAACAATCACAATTTCAAAAATTCCATGAAACTTGTTTTCCACCTCCAGCTAGAAAAGCAATAAACTGAGTACAAATGGAAGTATTTTCTTTTTGTTCTTTATTTTTCTTGCTTCATTTCTTCCTTCTTTCCTTCCTTCCTTCCTTCCTTCCTTCCTTCCTTCCTTCCTTCTTTCCTTTCTTTCTGGTTCTCTTTCTTTTTCTCTCATTTTTATTAAACTAATAGAGGGATTTGTTTTGCATGACTAAATATATTTTAAAGGGCATTGTTTTTCTTATCACTCACTGTGCAAAAAGAAAAAAAAAACGTAGATGGTTACCTGTGAGTTATAATGACTAGATAATCATCATATAGTCAAGAATCTAGTATGCATCTCAGAACTTATATACATTATGAAGTAATGAACATACAACATCACTATGCCACCATCATCAAAATTTGTTATCACCATGATAAAAATATCATGATAAAGATATCACCAAGATAAAGAAAGCCATGGTCTATGGAATCTTTAGATCTACCTTGGGAAGTTGTTCAAGAGGAAACAGTGACGACATTGATTGTCTTACATACATACATATATAGATACACTTAGATAGAATAGATGTAAATATGGAATAAATCTATGATTTTATTGATATAAAGTATTCCTGGAGTTGAACTGACCTTCTTTGACCAAACCTCCCCTTCTCCAAAATTCAGATTCTCAGAGAACTTTCTGGGACATTGAAAACATTAAAAAATCACAGTCTGAAATCCCATAGAAAAGTGTGCCAGCAGCTGCATTAGAATCCAGGTATTTTTCCTCTAAAAGTAAATTCTATTCTTTATGCCTCAGATGCCTAATATAAATAATTCTTGCCTCTTGACTCTCTCCCCAAGATAAAAGAGAGAGATGGAGGAAGAGAGAAAGAGGAGAGAGAGAGAGCAAAACACAGAAACATGAAGGTTGTACCTTATTTTAGATTCTTGAATACCAAAACATCTTGTTTAAGTTTTATCTGACTTTTAACCTCTTAGGCCCCTATATCTGAAACACTGTACTTTCTTTTTTCTGTCTCATAGAATTGTTCTATTCCTTCAATTTCTCCACAAGTACTGTCCTAATCACTTCAATTAATAACCTCTTTCCCAAAATATCTTGTACTTAACTAATATGTATAACCTCCATATTTATTCTGCAAATAGGTAAATATCTTCTATTTGAATATAAGCTTTTTTAATCAAAGCTTTTTATTTTCAAAACATATGTATAATTTTCAACATTCACCCTTGCAAAACCTTGTGTTTCAATTTTTTTCTCTCTTCCTTCCCTGAACTCTCTCCCCTAGATAGCAAGTAATCCAATATATGTTAAACATATATAATCATTCTATACATATTTCCACAAGTACTATGCTACACAAGGAAAAAAATAGATCAAAAAGGGGAAAAAAGAGAAAGAAAACAAAATACAAGCAAACAATAAAACAAGTGAAAATACTATGTTGTGTTCTATACTCAGTCTCCACATTCTTCTCTCTGGGTGCAGATTATTCATCATGAGACCATTGGAATTAAGCTTGAAGGAATATTCCCTATTTCTTAGTAAGTTCACTCTGTCCTTTAGTTGACTTCTCAAGGAAAGTTCACTTTGTCCTTTAATTAACTTCTCAAGGAAAGTTCACTTTGACTTCTCAAGAAATGTATCATGTATGTGTTGGCTGCTTATCTATGTTGCAGGACCTAGCCCCTCCTGAAACTCAAGGACAGTGCTTGGGAGAAATGGCTAATCTCCCATGTATGTCATTTATCAATTACAACCTTGTAGCCCCTCATGGCTATCTCCTTGATGAGCTAACACATCTGTATTCCCATGGTCAATAGCCAAGAAGGTGGGCCAAAGCCCAAAGCCCCTGATCTATCCACAGCCCAAATCCTTGGCCCAAAGCCTTCTTTGTCTGTAACCCCATAAAAGCCCACAGTGAATCAGAGTCAGTGCTCCCCGGAATTGGTGATGTTTTCTTTCTCTTTTTCTTCTATCCTGATTATTATATTAATAATTGTAATGTGTTTAGTTATTTTCCTGATATGCTAGTTTTGTTATTGCAAAAAATCTATTCTTTGCTGCTTTTAGTTATTATTATTAAAGTTCTTTTATATTTGGTTTCTAAAACACATGCATCATTTGTGATAGCTAATTTGAACTTTACACTCTCACAACAGGCCTGAATCACCTTGCCATTGAAGTCATGTCCACCAGAATTGATCATCATATAATCTTGCTCTTGCTGTGTACAACGTTCTCTTGATTCTACTCCCTTCACTTAGCATCAATTCATGTAAGTCTTTCCAGGATTCTCTGAAATCATCCTGCTGATCATTTCTTATAAAACAATACTATTCCATAACATTTATATACCATAACTTCTTCAGCCATTCTCCAATTGATGGGCATCCACTTAGTTTCCAGTTCCTGACCACTACAAAAAAAAAAAAAAAAAAAAAAAAAAAAGGTGAATTGTAGAGAGCCGGAACTTTGGAAATGTATACTTGAAAGAAGGTGTTAACTCAGTGGAATTGATGAGATGATGGTTCTCTAGTATACATATACTTAATACTTAGCATGGTGATGTAATGGTTCTCTAGTTCACACATACTCAGTATAGTGTAATGATATAATTATAATAGGGTATTTAAGCTGGGGACAAAATCAGACTCAGATTGAGACTGGTTGAGACAGAAAGACTATCAGATTGCTGGAGGAAACTGGGTCAGCATGAGATTGGGTTAGACTATGACAGACACAGACTGTATAAGAGACAATAAAGACTTTGGACTCTATTCTTATCCATTCTTTTGGTGTCTTGTATATCACTGAGAGGCAAGAATTACTGTCCTTTGTAGAACTAGTGAAAAAGTGTGATGGGGTATGATGGTTTTAAAGGATCTTAGGATGAAACCAAATGTAATTCCAGTAGTAAAAACCTCTTAAATTTAGATTTAAGAAAATCCTTGGAATCATCTTTGAAATCTCCTTATCTTTGACTTTCCACATGGTCAGTCTTTAAGAACTCTCAATTTTGCCTGTATATAATATAATCCACACATTGCTATCAGTTTTGTTTTCTTAAAGCATTACTTTAGGTAAGTCATTACCACACTCAACCTAAATTTTGCTCTGCTTCCTGAATAAACTCCAAACTCCTAATTCCCCCCTCCCCCAAGACATTTTGATGTTCCAAGATCATCTAGCAGTAGTATCAGCAAGGGGGGATAAGATTAGTGAGCCCTTCATTAACCAAACTTAAGAAGGACTTTCTGAGCCCATCATAAATGGGAGAAAACTACTTCCAGCAATCAGAAACTGTTACCCTTTTATTTTGTGTTAATTCTAACCTGAGCCTATGGTCCCTAGACATATACCTATGTGTAGATACATAAATAGATAGATGATAGATAGATAAATATATAGATAGATAGAGCTAGGCATAGACATAGATATATAGGGGAGATTTGGGGGTAGGGATTGTGTCAGCTGCTCTTTTTGTAATACTTTGGCAAATAACCACTTAAAAGAATCATTATAACTATTGTCCTTAATCAAACAAAATAAATTTCCTTGCTGATCATATCCAAATATATGTATTTCATTTTGGATATATCAACCACAAACAAGTTTCTACTGTATGTCTGGATTATGAGAAAATCTTCTGACTAGACCAGATGGGTAGGGTAAATAAAATTGTGATACTAAATGCACTGAATCTCAAACTTAACATTCCATTCCATGTTTCCATGTCTTTTCATAAGACTAATGCCTGGAGATAATCCCATCTTCACAACTTCTATACTCAAAATTCATATTTTTCTTCAATATAGTATGAATTTTACTTACATACTTGAAATTTTCCTGATTGCCTTATTAATTAGTGTTTTATATTTTCTCAAAATGATTTGCATTTAATTATATCATGCATTGTGTTTCCCCCAGGGAGGCAGGATGTAATTTCCTTGAGGGCAGATAATTTAATTTTAATATTTCCCATAACAAGTAGTGGCTCTTGGGTTACCACGTCACATTTTTAATTCATATTGACTTTGTAAAAAAAAAAAAGTTTTTACTTTTACATATTAACTACTTTGTGACTTCATCTCCCTCATGTTGCACTTGAGTTTTTAAATCCATGTATAATATATTAAATTTATTTCTATTAAATGTAATCTTATTAGTTTAAGAGTTTTTAAACAGTTACCTTTTTTAAAAGGAACTTGTGGATTTATTATACACGTTAATATAATACATACACACATACATATATATATATGTAAAAATACATATGTACTCTATAAAAGGTTATAATTCTACATACATTTAAGCAATTATACCTATAATATAAATATTCTTTTTATTTTAATTAATAATAGCTTTTTTATTTTTCAAAACAATTCAATGATACTTTTTCAACATTCACCCTTGTATAACCTTGTATTCCTTTTTTTTCTTACTTCTCTACCTGTCTCTTCTCTAGACACCAAGTTATCCAATATTGTTTTTAAATATGTAATTCTTCTAAACATAATTCCACATTTGTCCTGCTCTGTAAGAAAAATGAGATCAAGGGGGAAAAAGAGAAAAACATAAGCAAACAACAAAAAGATGAAGATATTATGCTTTTATTCAAATTTATTTTTTATAATTCTCTCATTGGATGGTGATGACTCTTTCAATCATCACAACTGATCAACCACATAATCTTGTTGTTGTTGTGTACAATGTTCCCTTGATTCTACTTACTTCACATAGCATCAGTTCACGTAAGTTTTTCTAGGCTTTATTTTTTTTTTTAACAAATACCTTTGAATCCTTATTCTTTTACCAAATTGTATAATAAAATTCTATAATAAATTGTTCAATAAATTCTATAATAAAATGAATTATCCATAGCTCTCCGCTTTGTAAAACTCAAATATTTTATAAATCTTCTGTCTATGTATTTGTAGCCTTTAAAGCTCTGGCATGACTCTCCTAATCCATAATTGACTTAATAGATCAGGTTTCCAGAGTAAAACCGTGTTACTTCTGTAAAAAGTTCAATGTGTCATCCCTGAGATATTAGAATTTTCCCTTGATGCTTTCAACTTGTGCTGTATGCCAGTATTTCCTCTCCAATACCAAAAACAAGTTATAGTTAGTATTCCCTTTAAATCACTGACTGACTTATTTAGTGTCATAGTATCATTTTATCAATTAACATAAATTTTACTTCAGAAAGAGATATTTAAAGATAACATGCGTGAGAATGGAAGTATAAAATGATTCACCTGAAATATGGCACTGTCTTTTATACTTTACTTGAGAAACGGGCTTTAAACTTAAAATGACTGCTAAAAACATTTGCCTCACCCAGGTAATATCTAAATGTGATAAAGCGAACCAGTTTCTCACTTTCAGGATCAATCCAAAACTGAGTTGGGCCTCTTAAGTCAGTTCTGAAAATCAGTACTGCTCTCTGGATTTGGTAATAAACTCTTTCATGACTCCTATTATTTGAATCTGACTTCACAAAGTTTTCAAAGTACATGAAATTATAGGTTATCCCAATAATCTGCCTAACTTCAGTAAAGAATAAATGGAAAGAGTGTTAAAAAAAATGTGTCATATATTCACAGGACACATGTTGTTCTGTCTGTGGAAGGGACAAATTATTTCTTTTTACCATATGCCTTATAACAAATAATTCTTCAACATGGTTTGGAAGAAAGAGACTCTAAGAATCTATTGTGTGCATATTCTGATTCAGCAATCAGAGGTCCTTTCTTTGAAATATGGCAAATAAAGGAAGTCATCATAGAATGTCTGATCATGCTCTGAAAATCATTTAGAGTTTCACATCACCTTAACAACTTGTATATTCACATAAAGATTGGGCTTTAATTGTTTGCTCTTACATTACAGTTTCTTTAAAACTATTGAAAATAATGGTGAAAAGGAAAAAAACAAAAGCCTTTGTGGCATGCTAACACAGAGCTTCTGTAATTCAATAAATACATTTATCATCAATTTTGGTGCACAATAATTAAACCATCTATAAAAAAAAAAAACTTATAAGTAGTAGAAGGCAAAGTTGAGCCAGGAAGTTGCCTGAGCCCTTCCAGAAACATTGTTAAATTAAACTTCTAAATATATTCTGAAGTTACATAACCTACAAAAACATGCAATGAAACAGTTTTCTAGTTTAAGATAACTTAATAACTTCAGAAAAGATATGGAGCACTTGGGTAAAAGAGGACTACAGCCCAGGCAAGCAAGTGGGAGGCTAGTAGCCACAGCACAAATCAGTAATGGAGATTACATGGTCCTTTAGCATCCAGCTAGTGGCAGAGCAGGTCAGCTGTGAGGTCTCCAGCCCTAGGTCAGAAGGTAAATTGCCACTGTCAGAATCCCAGCACAACAGATGAAATTACTCCTGACCAACACAGCACAATTAACAAACTCAGAAAGTAAGAGCCAGGCCCCTGACCCCCAAAATAAAATGTTTGCAGCATTATCTCCTGTACCATAAAGCAGAGGTAAAATTTTTAAAATGGGATAAAAAAAAGCACAAAATAAATTTAAAAAACTCCTTAAAATAGAATAATGGAAAGAAAAAAAATGAAAAAATATTTCATTAGAAGTAGAATTTACCAAATAAAAAAGGAAATATACTTCATAATGAATGTTGATGCAAAAATCTTAAACAAAATATTAGCAAAGAGATTACAAATAATCATCCCCAGGATAATAGACCACGATGAAGTAGGATTTAGGCTAGTAATGCAAGACTAGTTCAATATTAGGAAAACTATTAACATAACTGACTATATCAATAAACAAATTAACCAAAAGTAGATTATCTCAATAGATGCAAAAAAAGCATTGGATAAAAAAAAAAAAAAAAAAAAAAAACACCCATTCCTATTAAAAATACTAGGGAGTATAGTAATAAATGAACTTTTCCTTAAAGTAGTGAGAAGCATCTATTTAAAACCATCAGCAAGCATGATATATAATGGGGTTAAAATGGAACCATTCCCAATAAGATCAGGGGCAAAATAAGGTTACCCACTATCACCATTGCTATTCAATATTGTATTAGAAATGCAAGCCTTGGCAATAAGAGAAGAAAAAGAGATTAAAGGAATTAGAGTAGGTAATGAGGAAACCAAATTATCACTAAACTATATGATGATATACTTAGAGAACCCCAGAGATTCTACTAAAAAGCTCTTAGAAATAATTCATAACTTTAGCAAAGTTGCAGGATACAAAATAAATCCACATAAATCATCAGCATTATTATATATCACTAACAAAATCAAACACCAAGATATACAAAGAGAAATTCTATTTAAAATAACTGTTGATAATATAAAATATTTAGGAATTTATCTGTCAAGGGAAAGTCAGGAAATATATAAGCAAAACTACGAAACACTTTCCACACAAATAAAGTCAGATCTAAGCAATTGGAAAAATATCAAGTGCTCTTGGATAGGTTGAGCAAATATAATAAAGATGAAAATTCTCCCTAAACTAATCTATTTTTTTTAATTGCTCTACCAGTCAAACTCCCAGGAAAGTATTTTGCTGACCTAGAAAAAATAACAAAATTCATCTGGAATTTCAAGGTCAAGAATTTCAGTGGAATTAATGAAGAGAAAAGCAAATGACGGTGGCCTAACTGCACCAGATCTAAAACTATATTATAAAGCAGTGGTGATCAAAACCATTTGGTACTGGCTAAGAAATAGACTAGTTGATCAGTGGAATAGGTTAGGCTCACAGAACAAAATAGTTAATGACTATAACAATTTAATATTTGATAAACCAAAAAGCTCCACTTTTTTGGGATAAAAATTCATTATCTGACAAGAACCGCTGAAAAAATTGAAAATTAGTATGGCAGAAAGTAGGCATAGACCCACACTTAACAAAATATACCAAGATAAGGTCAAAATGGGTTCATAATCAAGATATAAAAAAAAAGATACTATAAACAGATTAGAAAAATATAAGATAGTTTACCTCTCAGATTTATGGAGGAGGAAGAAATTTGTGACCAAAGAAAAACTAGAGATCATTATTGATCATAAAATAGATAATTTTGATTATATTAAGGTAAAAAAAAAATTGTGCAAACAAAACTAATGCAGACAAGATTAAACTGGAAAAACATTTTTACATACAAAGGATCTGATTTCCAAAATGTATAGATAATTGACTCAAATTTATAATAATTCAAGCCATTCTCCAATTGATAAATTGTTAAAGGATATGAACCGACAATTTTCAGATAAAGAAATTGAAACTATTTGTACCCACATGAAAAAATGCTCCAAATCACTATTGATCAGATAAATGGGATATCATTACACATCTGTAAGATTGGCTAAGATGACAGGAAAAGATTATGACCAATGTTGAAGGGGATGTGGGAAAACTACAACACTGATACATTGTTGGAACTGGGAATGGATCCAACCATTCTGAAGAGCAGTTTGGAACTATGCTCAAAAAGTTATCAACTGTGAATACCCTTTGATCCAGCAATCTGTCTATTGGGATTATTTCCCAAAGAGATCTTAAAAGAGGGAAAAGGACCCACGTGTGCAAAAATATTTGTGGCAGCCCCTTTTGTAGTGGCAAGAAACTGGAAATTGAGTGGATGTCCATCAATTGGTGAATGGCTGAATAAATGACGGCATGTGAATACTATGAAATATTATTATTCTGTAAGAAATGACCAGCACAATGATTTCAGAGAGGCTTGGAGAGACTTACATGAACTGATACAAAGTGAAATGAGCAGAACCAGGAGATTATTATACACACAAACAACAAGATTATATGATGATCAGTTCTGATGGATATGGTTCTCTTCTTCATTTTGAAGAAATGATTCAGACAAGTTCCACTTGTACAGTGATGAAGAGAACCTCTAGACCCAGAAAGACAACCATGGAAACAGAGGGTGGAACACAGCATAGCATTCTCACTCTCTCTCTTATTATTGGCTTGAATTTTGTTTCTTTTTTTGCAGTTTTTCTTTTTTTTCTTCTTGATCTGGTGTGTGTGTGTGTGTGTGTGTGTGTGTGTATGAAACTGGATGGCTGTGTGAATACATATACATATATTGGATCTGGCATGTATTTCAGCATGTTTACCATGTATTGGACTGCCTGCCAGATGGGGGAGGGGATGAGGGGAAAAAGGGGAAAATTGTGGCAGGGTATTATGCAGGGGTCAGTGTTAGAAAAATTACCCATGCATATGCTTTGTGCATAAAAAGCTTCAATTAAAATAAATAAATAAACATAAATAAATAAATAAAAAAGGAGATATAAAACTAAGTGAAAAATGTAATCCCTTGGAAATTTATATCAGGCAAGTAGAAGCAAATTAAAAATTTTAAATCAGTCAATCAAAATTTAAAAAATGAGAAAATATAATTAAATGTAAAATACATTGTTGAAAAAACAACCTACCTGGAAAAAAAGTTCAAGAGAGCTAATTTAAAAATCATAGACTATCTGAAAGCCATTCTGAAAAAAAAAAAAATCAGGACAACACCTTGTAAACTTTCCTGATATCTAAGAATGATAGCGTGATTGATATATGATGATATTGTCATTGAAAGAATCCTCCAATCACCTCCTGAGATTCAAAAATGAAAACTTCAAGGAATATAATAGCCAAATTTCTACAATTATCAGGTCAATGACCAGCAGGATGAATACAGAAAGTCTTGGAGAGACTTACATGAACTGATGCTAAGTGAAATGAGCAGAACCAGGAGATCATTATACACTTCAACAACGATATTGTATGAAGATGTATTCTAATGAAAGTGGATTTCTTTGACAAAGAGAACTAATTCAGTTTCTATTGATCAATGATGGACAGAAGCAGCTACACCCAAAGAAAGAACACTGGGAAATGAATGTAAACTGTTCGCATTTTTGTTTTTCTTCCCGGGTTATTTTTACCTTCTGAATCCAATTCTCCTTGTGCGACAAGAGAACTGTTTGGTTCTGCACACATATATTGTATCTAGGATATACTGTGACATATTCAACATATATAGGGCTGCTTGCCATCTAGCGGAGGGGGCAGAGGGAAGGAGGGGAAAAATCGGAACAGAAGTGAGTGCAAGGGATAATGTAAAAAAAAAATTACCCTGGCATGGGTTCTGTCAATAAAAAGTTATTATAATAAAAAAAATAAATTATCAGGTCATTGAGAAAATACTTCAAGCAAGCAGAAAGAAATAGTTCAAATATCACAGAATCACAGTCAGGATGACATATCACTTACCAGCTTCTATATTAAAGGATCATTATAATATGCCTGAAGGCCAATGAACTTAAATTGCTATCAAGCATCAACTGCACAACAAAATGGGGCATATTTTTTCATGAAGAATAATGAATGTTCAATTAAATAGGGGATTTTCAAACTTTTTTGATGAAAAGAAAAGAGCTGAACAGAAAAGCCGATCTTCAAATATAAGACTCCAAAGAAGCAGAAAAAAGGTAAAGAGAAAAGAAGAAACAAAATAAAACAAAACATACCCCCAAAAATATGTTGATCAATAATATGAAACTGCTTACATCTATATATAGGAATATGATACTTTTAAATCTTGAGAACTGTATTTCTATTATTGAAGTAAGAAGAACCAAACATAGAGAGAAGATATGGATAAAAGTTGGCTTTGATGTAATAATGAAAAATAAGGGGTGAAAAAGCATTGTTTTGGGAAAATAAGGAAAGGGGGAGATAAAATAGAATAAATTACATTGCATGAAGAGGTACAAAAGATCTATTACAGTGGAGGAAAAAAAAAAGGAGGAAGTGAACATTGTTTGAACCTTATTCTAAGCAGATTTGGCTCAAAATACCTAGTTCAGCATAGAAACTTATCTTACCCTGAAGAGAAGCAGAAGAGGAAATGGGACAAAAAAAGAAAAGCAGCGTCTCATAGAAGGGAGGGAAAAGAAAGAGGAGGAGAAAAGAAAAGTAGGAGAATTGATAAAAAAAAAAAGGATAGCAGAATAGAAGGTGGCAATCAAAAGCAGAAACAGGGAAAGAGTAAAAGAGTGAAAAGTATAAAGAAGAAAAATAGCATCAAAGGACATACAGAGTTAGCAATTATAACTGTAAATAAAAATGGGATGAATTCTTCCAAGAAACAGAAATAGAGAGTGGAAGGGAAAGGGAGAAATGAAATCATGCAGATTATGTCATAATAAAGAAGCAAGAAAAAACTTTTAGAGTGGAGGGCAACAGAGGTGCCATATATACTGTTGCAGAAAAAAAAAAAAAAGGAAAAAGACCTATATGAACAAAAATGTCTATACTGGTTCTCTTCTCAGGGCAAGAGCATGATTATAGACATCTATCTTACTGTGCAAGAAAAAGGAGGATACTGATTTGGGGAGGGTGATAAAAGAGAAGGTATCTAGGGGGAGGGACAGTTCAGTATGAAAACACTTTTGAAAAGGCATAATGGAGAGAGGATAAGGAGAGAGAGAATGGAGTAAATGGGAGGGATACCATTAGCAATAGTAATTTTAAAGCAAGGTTCTCTAATAAGACCTCATTTCTCAAATGTAGAGGAAATTGAGTAAAATTATAAATAATAAGAGCCATACCTTAATTGATAAATGATGAAAAGATATGATCTATGCTCCAAGAGCTTTAAATTCATGCATATCCTTTGACCTAAAAACTGTTTTGGATCTGCACACATACATTGTATCTAGGATATACTAGGACATATTCAACATATATAGGACTGCTTGCCATCTAGGGGAGGGGGTGGAGGGTGGGAGGGAAAAATCGGAACAGAAGTGAGTACAAGGGATAATGTTGTAAAAAAAAAATTACCCTGGCATGGATTCTGTCAATAAAAAGTTACTATATAAAAAAAAAAAAAACAAACAAACAAAAAACACAACTCTGGGAAGAAATAGGTTTATTTTTATCCTCATTTTACAGGTGAGAAAAATGAGGCAAACAGACGTGAAATGATTTGCTCATGTTCATACAAAAATACTTACTAGTGTCCATGTATTTTAACACTCATGAGTAACATGCAGCCCAAAGGAAACAATTGGATGCAATATAACAACTTCAGAATTTAAAATGAATGCTCTGACTGGAGTATGAGTACAGTTGAAAGCATAATTTCTTTCAGAGCTGGTTTTTATACTTTTCATTTTCCTCTTCATCTGTTGGTGAATGTATCCTATTTTGTCTGGTCAAAAGATGGGATGGTAAGTGCACAAAACATCAGAGGAAACTTTTAAAAAAAATTATTATTTCTGTTTAAATCACTATCCAGCTCTTCTAGTTCCCCTCTAGCAGCTAAAAATCAATGAACCAGGGATTCCACAGCCCATTGACAAGTATTCATCATTCTTCCAAATTTCAGAATAAGCAAACTGATTAATTCAGTTAAATTTACTGACCAGGAAATATGCCATGACAGCTGCTTTCCTCAATTGTGACCTACACTGAGAAGTGAATTAAAACTGTGGCCATAACAATTAGCTGACTACTTCTTATTTATTCCACAATTTCAACAGAGAATGCAAATGTTTCCAGGCTACATAATACACAGTAGAAAGGGTTGACTTTTGTTTCTGCATTTTAAGTTACTGGTGCCATACATTTTTACTACTTTTTCCTCCTCCCTCCCTGATGGAAAGAAAGTCTCTAAAAAGTAAAGCTTTAAAAATCGGATTAATCCCTAGTCATTAAAGCTCTTTACTGACTTTGCAGCAAAACTGTCAGTATCTCTTCATTAACCCTGAGATAAGAAGCTTTCAATAAGCACATCTAAACCTCAACTGTAACACCCTCCTCCGGGTATATTAACTGAGCAGATTTTACTGCATTTCAGGACTAATTTCCTTTTTATTCAGATACTTTTTCATCACAGAGAATTTGCACCACTACCGACATCTGTCTTAATAATACTGAGGAGTGTTAATATGAGTCTTGGGGACATTAGGCAATAGAAACACCCTGTCAGTAACTTCTTCCTAATCATCTTTGAAATGATTGAGTGTGAATATTGTGTGGCTTTAGAAGATTTACAGTTGATTCTTTTTTCCCTTCTGTAAATTGCATTCATTTTAGCCAGAAGTGAGTTTTCTATAATAAGATTTTCATTTGAGTGGCAAAATTTAATGACATTTTACACACGCACACACACATATTTTCCCTCTTCTTTAAAAATGTGGACATTAAAATACATAAACTAATGAAAAATTATTTGCAACTGCTGATGTAATCTTACTAAGACTTTTAAAATATTAATTTAAATGGTGCTTTTTGTGAAAATACATCTCATTCCCAACAATATTCCTTGTAGCTTAGTCTTCCCCTTTTTTAAAGTTTTGGAGTTTGTGACATTCTGTTCAAGTTATCTGTCTTTCTCTATTCCATTTTCCTCCCAGGGCCCCAACACAAGAATAAAATGGATGGGAGATTTGGATGGAATATTTAATTAAATTTTTGTCAGTGCCATTATCAGTTTTTCATTTAGGCAGAATTCATTTTTTTTTTTTTTTTACTGGTAAGTAATATTATCCTCTTTATAGCCATTATGATTGAATGATTGATTATATATTGTTTTTTTTTTTTGGGGGGGGGAGGCTCTACTGATTTTACTCTATAAGCCATTTTAAATGTTTTGAGAGACATAATTTTAGGGTAATTTAATCATTTTATTAAAAATTCCAGAATTTTAATAAAAGGGTGGTTATTTGCCCATCTCCCATATATCAAAGACTATCATTCAGCAGAGTCATGGTTTATATGCCCTATTGGAAGAGGAGTATTTTTTGAAGGTTTCAATCAACTATAATTTGCTAATAACTAATGAGAGAATAAATATTACAATGTGGGACTGCCCCTGAACTTTTATCACATCATCTAATTCTAAATTCCTTTTGCCTTGGGCAATCAGTTCAAACAATTATCCCCACCTACACCTGAGAAAAACACTATGCCCGCTCTACTTGAATGGATAGAGAAGAAAGTTCAGCATTCTAAAACTGAGGTGTTGAAATAGGGATAAAAGGAAAAAGGGTAAATCAGAATTTCCTAAAATCATTTGTTATTAACAATATTTTTCCATCAACATCTGTGCATATGAATCATCTACTTTTTCCTAAATTCCTCTGTGATATAGTATCTATAACTTAGCAAAACTCCATTACATTAATGTAATATTTTGTTTGGTTTTGTTTTCCAGTTGCCCAAATGATAGGCAATCACTTTCTTTCTTATGAATAATGTTTTCATTATTCATTGATATCTATCTATATATATCTGCTTCTCTTTACCTATTCATCTATTCCTCTATATTCTCTCTCCCTCTCTGTGTATGTATGTGTGTGTGTGTATACCTATAAAGATTTCAGTTTGGATAAGCATTTACTTGTAGGAAAAAATAAAATCTCTGGTGTCATAGAACTTGGGATCAGATACTGTCTCTGAAGCTTAATACCTTTTGGAAACTTGAATAAATAATTTATTCTGCTTGGCCACAAGATTTGCTAAATATGAAGTCGTAAACTTCTGGCACTAACCTTCATTTTCTCTGAGACCCCATTTTTTTAAACTATTAAAATAAATAGTAATATGTGTAGGTAGTGTTAGGAATGGAGGATAACTGAACAAGAATATAATTCAAAGGGTCAATATAAGATGTAAATGAAATAATGCATGTTGCAATGTTTTGAAATGCCTAAAATACAGAAATTCAGAATTTTTGAGTTGTTTCCCATTTTTCCCTACCTCATTTTAGGTTTTCTTTTTTTTTTTTTTTGTTGTTGTTATTGTTTTTAAAAAAATATTTTTAATAAAATTACTTTAGGAATTATGTTGGGAAAGAAAAATTATAATAATAAAGGAAAACCATGAGAGAGAAAAAAACAACAGCAAAAAAAAAAAAAAGTAAACATAGCATGTGTTGATTTACATTCATTCTCCATAGTTCTCTTTCTGGATGCAGATGGAATATTCTGTTCAAAGGCTATTAGGATTACTTTGTATTCCTGAACCACTGTGAAGAACCAAGTGTTTCATGTAAATCTTTCAAGGCACTTACAAAAATCATCTTTTTGATTATTTTTATAGGATAATAATATTTCATTTTCTTCATATACCTACAACTTATACAACCATTCTCTAATCAATAGGCATATATTCATTTTCCAATTCTTTGCTATCATAAAAACAGCTGCTACAAAATTTTTGCATCTATCTGAACCTGGGCCAAAATGGATGAATATTTACAAAAATGTAAATTGCCTAGATTAACAATAGAAAAAATAAATTACTGAAATATTCCCATTTTAGGAAAAGAAATTGAACAAGCCATCAATGAACTCCTAAGAAAAAATCTCCAGTGCCAAATTGATGTACAAGTGTATTCTACCAAACATTTAAAGAAAAATTAATTCCAATACTATGTAAATATTTTGGAAAAATTTGGAAAGGAGGAATCCTGTCAAATTCCGTCTAAGACACAAATATGGGACTGATACCTAAACTAGGAAGATCCAAAACAAAGAAAGAAAATTACAGACCAATCTCTAATAAATAGTGATGC
The DNA here is from genome assembly GCF_902635505.1 of Sarcophilus harrisii. Classification (NCBI taxonomy): domain Eukaryota; kingdom Metazoa; phylum Chordata; class Mammalia; order Dasyuromorphia; family Dasyuridae; genus Sarcophilus; species Sarcophilus harrisii. The sequence continues at coordinate 483,772,800 of NC_045426.1, read as the reverse complement.
AAAAAATTTAAATGAAATATTAACAAAAATATTACAGCAAGTTAATGGCAGGGTGATATACTATGACCAAGCGTGATTTATACTAGGAATGCAGGGCTGGTTAAAGATCAGGAACACTATTACCATCATCATTAACCATGTCAGTAATAAAACCAAAAGAAATCATATGATGATCTCAATAGCTGGAGAAATGATTTTTAAAATTTATTTTTAATACACATTGTTTTATTAATCATGTTGGAAGAGAAAAAAAATCATTGGAGAAATAAAAATAAAATAGAAAAAAAAAAAGAAGTGAGCATAGCATGCGTATATTTACATTCAGTCTTCATAGTTCTTTTTCTAGATACAGATATTGGAATTGCTTTGAATCACTGAATCACTAAGAAGAAACGTCTTTTATATTTGATTTTTGCATATTCTTGTTGTTATAGTGTACAAGATATTCCTGGTTATGCTAATTTCACTCTGCTTCAGTTTATGTAAATTGTTCTAGGCCTTTCAAAAATCAGCTTGTTCATCATCTTTTACAGAACAATAATATACTATTGCTTTCATATACCACAACTTGTTCTACCATTCCCCAATTGATGGGCATCTACTCATTTTCCCAATTCTTTGCAACCATAAAGAGCTGTTACAAATGTTGTTGCACGTGTAAAATTTTTTCCCCTACTTTATGATTTCCTTGGGATACAGACCCAGTAAAGGCACTGTTGTGTCAAAATGTATGCACAGTTTTATAGCCCTTTGGCATAGTTCTAAATTGCTCTCCCAAATAGTTGGCAACTTTCTGGCTTCACTACACCATTTTGGCTCTACTGAGAAAAGATTTTTGTTTGTTTGTTTGTTTTGTTTTGTTGTTTTTACAAAATATAGTATATATTCCTATTAAAAAACACTAGAGAGCATAGGGATAAAGGGAGTTTTCCTTAAAATAACAGGCAGTTAAACTGCCTTGAAATCCCAGAACTAAAGGTTTTTTGGTAACTTCTTTTTCTCTTTTTAAATTTTTTATTTGTTCTGGTTAAACATGTATATTAATTTTTAAATACTCATTTCTTTATGAATTATGCTGGGAGAGAAAAATCAGAAGAAAAAGAGAAAAATAAAACCATGACAGAAAAAATAAAAGTCAACACAGCATGTATTGATTTACATAGAATCTCAATAGATGTCTCTTTGAATGCAGATGACATAGTCTATCTAAAATTTATTGGAATTGCCTTGGATCACTGAACCACTGTAAGAACCAAGTCTTTCATAGGTGATCATCACACAATCTTGTTGTTACTGTGTATAACACATCTCTAGTTCTTGTTTTGCTCAGCATCTGGACATGTAAATCTTTCCAGGCCTTTCTAAAATCACTTTGTTCATAATTTCATAGGCCAAATAGTATTTCATTACCTTCATATAGTACAACTTACTCAGCCATTCCCCAATTGTTGGGCATATAATCATTTTCCAATTCTTTTTTACCAGAAAAAGAGCTGCTACAAACATTTTTGCACATGTGGGTCCTTTTCCCTCCTTTATGATTTCCTTGGAATATAGAACCAGTAATGGCATTGCTTGCCCAAAGGCTATGCACAGTTTATAACCCTATGGCATAGTTCTAAATTGCTCTCCAGAATGGTTGGATCACTTCACAATTCTACCAACAATACATTAGTGTCCCAATTTTCACAATCTGCTTCAACATTTATCATTATCTTTCCCTGTCATTTTACCCAGTCTGAGAAGTGTGAGCTGGCACTTTTTTTAAAATTTTTTTTAATTTGTATTTCTTCAATCAATAGTGATTTAGAGTATTTTATCATGTGATCAGAGATCACTTTAATTGCTTCATTAGAAAAATTGTTCATATCCTTTGATCATTTATCAATTGGGGAATGTTATCTATTTTTAGAAATTTGACAGTTCTTTATATATTTCAGAAATGAGATTTTTATCAGAAAAATTGACTGTAAACTTTTAACAGTTTTGCAGTTCCTTTTAATCTTGCTTCTGTAGATTTTGTTTGTGCAAAAGATTTTTTTTTAATTTAATGTAATCAAAAATGTTCATTTTTCATTTCAGAATGTTCTTTATTTCTTCTTTGGTCATAAATTCCTCCCTTCTCCAAACATCTGATAGGTAACGTAACCCTTACTCTTCTAATTTGTTTATGGTATCTCCCATTAGGCCCAATTCATTTACCCATTTTCATCTTATTTTGGTATAGGGTATAAGATGCATGTCTATGCTCAATTTCTGACATATCAGTTTCCAATTTTCCCAGCAATTGAAATAATGAGTTTTTCTCCCAGAAGCTGGAGTGTGGGTCTTTATAAAATACTAGATTATTGTAGTAATGGGTTATTTTATCTATTCCACTTTTCCACCACTCTATTTCTTAGGCAGTCACAAATGGTTTTGATGACTGCTGGTGTATTTTATACTTTTAGACCACCATCCTTTGTAGTTTTTCATTAATTTCCTTGATATTCTTATTCTTTTGTTCTTCCAGATTAATTTTGTTATTATTTTTCTTACTTCATAAAATATTTTTGTTAGCTTGATTGGTATGGCATTGAACAAGTAGGCCAATTTAGGGAGCATTGTCATTTTTATTATATTAGCTTGGCTTACCCATGAACAATTTATATTTCTCCAATTGTTTAGATCTGATTTTTTTTGTATAAGAAGTTTTTTTGTAATAGTGTTCATATAGTTTTTGGGTTTCTCCCAGCAGGTAGACTCCCAAATATTCCCTCAGAATCAATGCTAGGTCAAGCCTCTGAACAGACTTTGGAGTGTCAGAACCCATAAACATTTAGAATGTAATAATTTTCCAACTTAAAATATTGTGGAAGAACTTTAGGAAAGGTCCCTTTCATTGGGCAAGGGGAAACAGGACCCAGTACAGGCCCAACATGGAGAGGCCCAATACAAGGATTCTAGAGGGAGGCTTTGACAAAAATAAAGCATCATGAGTTATTCTGGCCTGGTTCAAAAGGCCAGTGGATTGGGAGACCAGCTATGAGACCTCCAATTCAACTATACAAGGCAAATAGTAAGCTCCTGAGATCCAGCATAACTTGATACTTGGCCATGCCCCTCCAGTACGAAAAGGAAGCTGGAAGTACCAACCCCTGGGCTGCATAAAGCATTGTCACTCATAAATGAAGATTGGAAAATCCCTCATTTGCAAAAAGAGCAGAACTCCATCTTGAAAATGAGCAATAACACAAAAACAGCTTTTATGGAGACTGGGAAAAACACATCTCAAACATTGAGGACACTAAAGGCAAAATATAACTAGATAAAGCTTCAAAAGGTGATCTGAATTGGTCCCCATCTCACAAGGCTCTTTTGGTAGAATTCAAAAAAAAAAAAAAAAAAAAAAAGGATGTTAAAAGAGTATTAGAAGAAACATGGGGAAAGGAAATCAGAACTTTGCAGGAGAGCCTGGAAAAGGAAACACAGATATTATTTGAAGAAAAATTCTTTAAAAACAGATTTAGTGAAACTACGGAAAGCATATAGGTCTTTATAAAATAAATTTGATGAAATGGAAACAGAAACCAATTCTTTGAAAAACAGAATTTGTTAAATGAAAAAAAAAAAAACAATGAACAAAGCAATTCATTGAAAAATTCAATTAGCCAAATGCAAAAGGAAAACAAAATGCAAACTGAAGAAAATATTTCACTAAAACTTAGACTTGAACAAATGGAAGAGAATGATTCAATGAAACATTAAAAATCAATCAAAACCAAAAAAAAAAAAAACGAGAAAAAAGAAGAAAATGTAAAATAACTCAGAGGAAAAACAATTGAACTGGAAAATAGATCCAAGGCAAATGGATTCCTGAAAATGATGATTGGGGAAGAAAAAAAAAGAGTCTGGAGAAGATCTTCCAGGAAATCATCAAGGAAAATTGTCTTAATGTCCTAAAATCAGAGGGCAAAATAGTCATTGAAAGAATTCACTGATCATCTCCTAAGAAAGACTCCAAAATGAAAACTCCAAAGAATATTGTAGTTAATTTCAGAATTATCAGATCCAGGAAAAAATATTACAAGCAGTCAGAAGGAAACAATTCAAAGATTGAAGAGATATAATCAGGATTATCCAGGATCTAGCAACTTCCACTTTAAAGGATCTAATGGTCTGGATTGTGATATTTTAAATGGCAAAGGAGCTTGGAGTTCAGCCAAAAATCAATTATTTAGCAAAATCATCTTTCAGAAAGAGGTGAACATTCAAAGAAATAGGTGAATTTCATTTATTTTTTTTATATAATCATTAAATACAGAACTCAAGAGATGCATAAAATATGAAAATGAAAGGAAAAATATGTTTCTTTTAAAAATTAAAAAGTTTACCTATCTATATGGGAAGAGATTATGTTTAATTCTTGAGAACTGTATATCTGTTAGGGATATACTTAGAGGGTGTAGGTATGAATTGATTTTATTATGATGATATAAAAAAAGAAACTAGAGGTTCAATAGGGATTGTATTGGAAGAAGAAGAAAATTGAAGTAAAACAGGGGAAATTACATTTCATAAAGAAAAATGAAAACATTTAACAAGGTATAAACCAACTCCTTAAGAAAAAATCTCTGGCACCAGGTGAATGTACATTTGAATTCTACAAAAGATTTACTTGCAATACTATGCAAACAATTTGGAAAAATAAAAAAGAATGAGTCCTTCCAAATTTCTTTTGTGTTATAGATATGGTGCTGATACCTAAACCAGGTAGGGTCAAAACAGAGAAAGAAAATTAAAGACAAATGTCCCTAATGAATATTGATGCCAAAATCTTAAATAAAATATTAGCAAAATCATTACAGCAAGTTATCCCCAGGGTAATATACCATGACTAAGTAGAAATAATACCAGATATACAGAGCTGGTTCAATATTAGGAAAATTATTAGCCTAACTGACTCTAATCAATGCCCAAACTAACAGAAATTATATGATTACCTCAATAGATGCAGACAAAGCATTTGAGAAAATCCAACACTCATGCTTATTAAAAGCCCTAGACTGTGTAGGAATAAATGGAGTTTTCCTTAAAATGATCAGATGTAGCATTTATTTAAAACCATCTGCAAATATCATATGTGATGGAAATAAACTAGAATCATCAGATCAGAGGTGAAACAAGGTTGCCCACTAATACCAATACTATTTAATATTTTATTAGCAATGTTAGCTTTAGCAAAAAGAGAAGAAAAAGAGATTAAGGGAATTAGAGTAAGTAATGAGAAAACTAAATTATGACTTCTTGCAGATGATAAAATAAAATATTTAAAGAAAGCTCATAAGACTGCCTGCCTGCCATCTAGGGAAGGGGGTGGAGGGAGGCAAAAGAAAAGTTGGAAAAGAAGTGAGTGCAAGGGATAATGTTGTAAAAAAATTGCCTGTATGTTCTGTCAATAAAAAGTTATAATAAAAATAAATAAAACCAACTCTTAGTTTTATTTATTAATTCTATTGTTTTATTTTGTTTTGTTTTAGCTTCCATTTTATTGACATCTTTTATTTTTAAACTTTCAAGTTTGGTATTTAATTGGGAGATTTTAATATGTTCTTTTTCTACATTTTTTTTAGTTGCAAGCCAAATTTGTTGATCTTCTTTTTCTCTATTTTATGCATCTAAGCATCTAGAGATATGAATTTTCCCCTTATTACCATTTTGGTTGCATCCTACAAATTTTGGTATGTTGTCTTATTATTGTTCTTCTCTTGGGTGACATTATTAATTGTGTCTATGATTTGCTCTTTTACCCATTCAAGATGAGGTGGATGAGATTATTTAATTTTCAATTTCTTTTTGGTCTATTTTCCCCTGGCCTTTTATTGTATTTAATTTTTATTACATTGGGTTCTGAAAAAATGCATTCATTATTTCTGCCTTTATGCATTTGATTTTGAGGTTTTTATATCCTATTATATGGTCAATTTTTTGTACAGGTTCCATTTCACTTAGGTTGTCAAATTTATTGGGATAAAGTTGGGCAGAAAGTGTACTCCTTTCTGTCTCCATTTCATTTCCTCCAGAGATCTATCATATCTAACTTTTCTAGTATTCTATTTACCTCTTTGACTTCTTTCTTATGTTCTTTTTCAACATTTTTTTTAGTTGCAAGCCCACTTTGTTGATCTTCTTTTTCTCTATTTTATGCAGCTAAGCATCTAGAGATATGAATTTTCCCCTTATTACCATTTTGGTTGCATCCTACAAATTTTGGTATGTTGTCTTATTATTGTTCTTCTCTTGGGTGACATTATTGATTGTGTCTATGATTTGCTCTTTTACCCATTCAAGATGAGGTGGATGAGATTATTTAATTTTCAATTTCTTTTTGGTCTATTTTCCCCTGGCCTTTTATTGTATTTAATTTTTATTACATTGGGTTCTGAAAAAATGCATTCATTATTTCTGCCTTTATGCATTTGATTTTGAGGTTTTTATATCCTAATATATGGTCAATTTTTTGTACAGGTTCCATTTCACTTAGGTTGTCAAATTTATTGGGATAAAGTTGGGCAGAAAGTGTACTCCTTTCTGTCTCCATTTCATTTCCTCCAGAGATCTATCATATCTAACTTTTCTAGTATTCTATTTACCTCTTTGACTTCTTTCTTATTTATTTTTGGTTTGATTTATCTAGTTATGAGAGTGCAAGGTTGAGATTTCCCACTATTATAGTTTTTCTGTATATTTCTTCTTTCAACTCTCTTAACTTCTCCTTTAGGAATTTAGATGCTACACCACTTGCTTCACATATGTTTAATATTGATATTGTTTCATTATCAGTGGTACTCTTTAGCAATATATAGTTTCCTTTCTTATATCTTTTAATTAGATCAAATTTTATTTTTGCTTGATCTTAGATCTGGATGGCTATCCCCTGTTTATTTTTACTACACCTGAAACATAATCGATTCTGCTCCAACCTTTCACCTTTATTCTGTATGTATTGCTCTGCTTTAAATGTGTTTCTTTTAAACAACATATTGAAGGATGCTGGCTTTTATTCCAATCTGCTATCCACTTATATTTTATGGGAGAGTTCAGCCCATTCACATTTACAGTTAAAACTACTAATTCTATATTTCCTGCCATCTCATTAAACCCAAATTAAACTTTTCTATTTCCTTTTCCCCTTTCCCTTCTCCCCATTGTTTTTCTTATGAGCACTACTTGCCTCAAGAGTGCTCCCTCTTTAGTGACCTTCTCACTTTCTTATACCTTTCCCTTTCTATTTCTCTTTTCCCTTCTTTTTTTCCTTCTCCTCCTTCCCCTCCCACTTTTGTATAAGAATAGAGATGTTTCTAGATGAAACCAAATAAATTTAATATTCTTTCTTTGGGCCAAATCTGATGAGAGTAAGATTCACACAATATCTGTCAGCCTCTCTTTTCCCCTCAATTATAATAGGCTTTCTTTTCCTCTTCCTGAGATATAATTTCCCTCATTTTGCCTCCACTTTCCCCCCCTTTTTTTTGTTACAATCTCCTTTCTACCTCTAGTTTCTTTTGTATGTTATAACAGTAAAATCAGATTATACATGTATTCTCTATGTATACCCATAACAAAAATAGATTTCTCAAGTTTTTTTGTTTGTTTGTTTGTTTTTTTACCTTTTTATGCTTCTCCTCAGTTTTATATTTGCAGGTCAGATTTTTTGTTTAGCTCTGATCTTTTCATCAAAAATAAATGAAATTCACCAGTTTCATTGAATGTCCATCTTCTCCCCTGAAAGAAAACGCTCAGTTTAGCAGGGTAATTTATTCTTGGCTGCATTTCAAGTCCCTTTCCTTTTGGAATATCAGATTCCAAGCCCTTTGATTCTTTAATATGGAAACTACTAGGTTTTGAGTAATCCTTATTGTGGCTCCTTGGTATATGAATTGTTTCTTTCTGGCTGATTGTAATATTTTTTCCTTGGTCAGACAGTTCTGAAATTTAGTCTCAATATTCCTTGAGGCTTTAATTTTGAGGTCTCTTTCAGGAGGTGTCCACACCTCCCTCAGAGTCCACACTGCCCCAGGGCCTCTGTGTGTCTGTACAGGTATTTGTGGTTAGTTGTTTGTGTTAGGCTGCCTCCCTCCTGTTTCCAAATTTGCTCCCATTGATTCTCTGCCATATGGAGACTGAACACCCCAGACTGAGGGGTTTGTGCTGATGTTTGTGGTCAGTTGTTTGTATCAGGCTGCCTCCCACCCATTTCTGAGTGAAACAGACCTTCTTCCTCCCTGTAGATTCTCTGCCCCATGGAGTCTGTACTGCCATACAGAGACTGCACTGTTTCAGGACTCTGAGCTGGTGTTTGTGCTCAGTCTTGTACTTGACTGCCTCCCTCCTGTTTCCAATTGAAACATACTTTTTCTGGCAATCTTTGAAATTATCTTATGCTGATAATTTGTTGCATTTCCAATATTTATGAATTCTGCTGGTCCAGAGCTTATTCAGAGGCTGGATTTCTTAATTAGTTTGAGGGTTTAGAGAAGGTCAAAGAGAAACATGTGTAGTCTCTGCCATCTTCCATGGACAAAGTTGATGATATAATAAAGCACTTCCATCAGTCTTATTCAATGATACTGTCTCCTCAAAGGAAATGTCCCTCTTTCCATGCCTCTTACTTTCAGAGAAAGCTTCTACACTGATAAGATTGTCTTGTATCAGGAAAATTACTTGAGTATTCATTGCCTAAAGGAAATTATTTTCAATAAAATATAGTATGATTTTTATTTTTCAGCATAGTGTGTTAGAAAGTATGTTGAATACAGAGTAAAAAAAAAAAAAGGAGTTTCAAAACCATCTCCAATACTTACTAGATAAGTGAGTATTGGCTGGTCTCTTAAACTGATTTTCAGTTTCAACACCTGTTAAATAGGCTATAATACTCAGAGTTCCTATTTGTGGTGTTGTCATGAAGTTCAAATGAGATAAATGATATAAAACATTTTTAAGACTCAAAGCAACAAGTAAAAATCAATTTTATTAAGAAATTAGTATGTTATTTAATAATGACATATAAAGTGATGTTCATCCTGTTTGAAAAAAGTGACTTTCTTAGTACTCAATCTTATACTTAGGAGAACTTAAAGAAAAATCAATTAGTCAAGGTACAAATGCCCTTTGAGTGGAATTCTCTCTATCCTAATGGAGTTTTATTTGATACTGATGAGAGTGAATAATATCTCAGCAATAAGCCATGACAGAACAACATGAGTTACTGTCCAGATGAAGAGAGATAGGAGGATAAATAGTAATTCTGCTGTATCAGAGATTCTTTTATTATAACATTTTAGTTGCCTTTTCAAGCCTTGCTTTTGCTATGATTGAAGGACTTCATAGACTGCTGACTTTTATTGTTTTTATTTATTCCTTATTTGGAATAGAACTGGAATCAGGCCCAAGTTTATTAATAGAGAAATGAACTATAGCATAACAAAAAAATGTCCTTTGTGAGCAAGTATCTCCCCCTAACTGGATCAAATATGTCACCAAAGAGGGGGAAAAATAGCAATCAATTCTTTATCTTAAAAGGAGGAAATTTCCTTCTGAATATGATATAGATACTATCTAGAGGTTAGGAAGAACAGAGATTAGACTAATCCAAAAGGCACATGTGTTTATCATCATGTGGTCTCAAGAATCCTTCCAGAGGGCAAATAGGAAATCCTTCTGATGAAACAAATGTCAGGTCAGAAGTATCATTAACTAGATCTTCAGGATCATCAATGTCACTTCTCTTAGATCTTTCTGTTCCTTGAAATTGCTATTCAATATTTGGTAAATATTTTAAGCATAATTTTGATTTGGGTACTAAATAAAATGAATAAATATAACAGGTCTATTAAAATTAGTAAATGGTTACAATAGGTCTTCCACCTTAAGAGAATGTGGAAAGATGCTGTACAAAATGTGTTTAGAGGAGTCATTCGATAATTTCATCATTCCTTTCCTTTATGCCAAGGAGAACCAAGTGTGAATAGTGCTCCTTAGTGTTTTGGCCCAGGGTATCATGAAGGTTCTGTTGACTTTTTTTATTGGTATCTTTCATATTTACAACACACTCATTTTATTTTTCCTCAAAAAATTAATCCATGCCTCCCATAACAAATATTTTGCTAAAAAGAATAAACCTAAAACATTTTTTTAATTTTAAATTAGGAAGAAAAATTATTAAAAGGCATCATCAGAGAATTTAGGAATTTTATAATATGTAGAAGAGATGGCCTTGTCACTAGTGAGGAATAAGAGATTACAAGAAACAACTGGACTGTCTAATAAGTACCTTTTCTACATTAGGAGAAAATGAGGATACCCTTTAACATATCAGTTGGACCCCCTTTTGGTAAGCTCAGGGAAGGATATGGACAAAAGCCGGATGACATGGGGAGTTAGTCCACGACTGAATAAACTGACAGTCATGACATTTGAGATCCAACTGAGTCTTTGAAGGTGCTGTGTCTTTATTATTCCTTAAGTAGTAATACAATAAATGCCCTGAATATGCAAATAAGAATATTCTGAATTTATATAGAGAAAAACAAACAACAGAAACAGCTTGATTCTAGTGTGTGTGTTTGTGTGTGTGTGTGTGTGTGTGTGTGTGTGTGTGTAAAGGTCATGCTAGGCTACCAAATAATGACTCTACAATTGTTTTTAATATTGAAGTAGTCAAAGTCTATTCATGTAAAATTAATATTAAAACCATAAATTAGCAAATCATATGTGAGTCCCTGTGGTAGTTCCATATGATAAAAACTGACACCTTTTTCCATTACTGATTTTACAGAGTTTAATAATGCTTTGAATTTATTTATAATTACTTGATATAGTCATTACATTTTGACATGTAACAGAAAAATTCAAATGTCTCTTAACAAATGAATGAAATCATGGGAGCAGGCGGGAACAATATTCTTTCACATCCATAAGAATCATATCAAGGTCACTTAATTCTTTTGCAATAAGGAATAATTTGTGAGGGATACTGATCAAATGTACCATTTGATCATAAGCCAATTATATTTAACAAATTGCTTAGAAACTTTTCTTTTGATAACTCTGAGAAAAATCATTTCAAATAACATATTCCAATCATTACAATGTAAAGCTCAATTAATTTAATTGCAATCATATTATGATAAAAATGGCAATAAAGAGATTTGACTTTTTATACTTTTTAATGCCACTGATCCTTATACAATGTTTTTATACACATGACTTAAGTGCGCACATAACGTACATACATATAACCTAATATATTCACACTTATCAATATGTACATATGTTTGTGCAATATGTACATATATATGTTTGTTCAAGTTTATATGTAAATATGTACATATACTCTCACATTACTGAGAGAATAATGAAATTATATTCACTTAATAGTATAATAAGAAATAAGAGCTACAATGCTATTCATTTTGCTTTTGTATTTTATACTAAGTATATTCATTTTATAGAAGGCATGGCATATGAATTCAAATCCTTTTTTAACACATTCTGGAAATTCATTTAATCTTTAAGTGCTCTATTATAAGCAACTTTCTTAGCCTAAGAGTTTCAGATTAAGTTGCATTAAAACGTTACCTCATCAGAGAATTCTCTGTAATAACAAAATAATGCCATGCCCAACCAGATATACCCCTACAGCAAAAACCAACAGATAATGAAACAAACAAAAAACACTAAAGTTGGAGGTCTTTTGGGAGGAGAGCAAAGAGTTGAGAATTTTTTTTTTTTCTTTTCTTAAGGCAAACTGGGAAAATTAAGAAAAGAAGTGGAGTCTTTAAACCTAAAGGAGTCAATAGGGAGTTGACTAAGATTTGGGGGTAACAAAAAGTAGGGCATAGAGCATCACTGTAGTTTTTGTTCTCAGTAGCAGAGGGACAATATTCATGAGTACATTTGCTAATTGTTCTCATAGTGATTTCTTATCAATCCATGAAGGAAAATAAAGAATATTATTTATTCCATGGGCAAAATTTTCTCAGTTTTTATTACTATGATTTTCAAAGGAAAGTTCATAATTTACATGCCCCTTCCTAAAAATATTGTTCTGAATGGTTTCCAAGTTTATTTAAGTCCTTTCTCATTTGGAGTTTGCAATATGAAACCTCCAACACTGATGTAGACAACATGGCAAATGACTAACCAGGCTGATCAGTTATAGAAAACATAAAGCAAATATGCAAATTAATAATTTCCAAAGGAATTAATTGTTCAGTGAAATGAAAATATGAAGAAATGAAGTAATAGACTTGTTCATAAATGAAAAATAACTCTTGACCTCTAAATACTTCCAAAATACCACATGAAGGAGATGGGGATTTAGGGCCACTATAGAAATAGAGTAAAAGCCCTGGGGAGATGTAAGAGATATAGAGTGAAAGAAACAGAGATACACAAGGAGGGAGGAACAGAAAGTGTGTGTGTGTGTGTGTGTGTGTGTGTGAGAGAGAGAGAGAGAAAGAGAGAGACAGAGACAGAGACACACAGACATAGAGACAGAGACAGACAGACAAAGACCAACAGACAGAAAGACAGAGATAGAAACTAAGACATAGATAGACAGAGACAGAGAAAGAAAAATAGACATTAGAAAGATAAACTTAGCTCTTTGCCCTTAATGTAACTGTAGATCTTATATGATAAAGGATGCAATCCATCAGTTGAAAGTGAAAATGGAAGTGCAAGATAAGTTCCACTTGAAAAATTAGAGTGGAGAAATTATTTTATAAATCTGGAAAAAATAATAAAAAAAGTTCACATGGAAAAGCAAAAGGTCAAAAATTTCAAGGTAATTGATGAAAAAAATGTAAATGAAGGAGGCCAAGCTGTACCAGATTTAACATTATATTATAAAGCAATGGTCATCAAAACCATATGATACTAGCTAAGAAACAGAGTAGTTGTTCAGTGGAATAGCTTAGGTTCCCAGGAGAAAATAGTCAATGGCTATAGTAATGTAGTGTTTGACAAACCAAAAGACCCCAGCTTTTGAGATAAGAACTCACTATTTGACAAAAACTATTGGGAAAATAAGAAATTAGTATGGCAGAAACTAGACACTTACCTACAACTAACACCATATACCAATATAAGGTTGAAATGGGTTCATGATTTAGAAATAAAGAGTGATATTGTAAAAAAAAATGAGAAGAACAAAGGATACTTTATCTTCAGATCTGTGGAGAAGGAAAGAATTTGTGACCAAGGAAAAACTGCAGTTCATGATTGAACACAAAATAGATAATTTTTCTTGTATTAAGTTAAAACGCAGACAAGATTAGAAGGAAGCAGTAAATTGGAAAAATATTTTTACATTCAAGGCTTCTGATAAAGACCTCATTTTGATAATATATAGGGAACTGATTTAAACATAAGATTTCAAGCTATTCTCCAATTGATAAATGGTAAAAAGAATATGAGCAGACAATTTTCAGATGAAGAAATTGAAACAATTTCTAGTCTTATGAAAATGTGTTCTAAATCACTATTGATCAGAAAAATGCAATTTAAGACAACTCGGAGATACCACAACACACCTGTCAGATTGGCTAACATAACAGGAAAAGAAAATGACAAATGTTGGAGGGAATGTGACCTAATCCAATATTGGCAGAGTTGTGAAGCAATCCAACCATTCTGGAGAGCAATTTGGAATGAACCCCAAAGGGCCATAAAATTGCATACCCTTTGATCCAGCAGTGTTTCTACTGAACTTATATCTCAAAGATATCTTAAAAGACGGAAAGGGACCCACATATACACAAATATTTGCAGCAATCATTTTTGTAGTGGCAAGAAACTGGAAACTGTGTGTGAATGCCCATAAGTTGGAGAACGATTGAATAAGTAATGGTATATGAATGCTATGATATATTATTATTCTATAAGAAACAACCAACAGTATGATTTCAGACAGGCCTGGAGAGACATAAATGAACTGATGCTAAGTGAAGTGAGTATAACCAGGAGATCATTATACACAACAACAAGATTATATGATGATAAATTCTGATGGATGTGGGTCTTCTCAAAATTGAGATGATTCAGACCAGTTCTAATGATCTTGTGATGATGAGTGCCATCTATACTCAGAGAGAGGATGATGGGAACTGAGAGTGGATCACAAAATAATTTTTTAACTCTTTCGTTGTTTGCTTGCATTTTGTTTTCTTTCTTACTTTTTTCCCCATTTTAATCTGATTTGACTTGTGCAGCAAGATAATTATATAAATATATACATATATTGAATTTAACATATATTTAACATAATTTATCTGTCATCTAGAGGAAGGAGTGGGGAGAAGGGAGGAAAATTTGAAACACAAGATTATGCAAGGATCAGTGTGGAAAAATTATTCATTCATATGTTTTGAAAATGAAAATCTTTAATTAAAAAAATGGAAAGAAAAATGAGTGTGGACTAACCATGAGTGCAGTATGGGTATAGAATAATCAGAAACCTAATGGCAATATGTAGAGTTACTAATGATTTAGTTCAACACTTCATGTAAAGATAAAGAAAAAGTTTTAGGTTGGTACAAATTTGACGCCTAATCTAAATGTCTTATTGATGGAACCTGGATCTGAAATTCAGGACCTTTGTTGGTATTATTCTAATTCTGGGGTGGAGCTAAGATGGCATAGTGAAGCCAGGATGTTGCTCTAGCTCTCGAGCCTCTAAACATAATTTGATGGAATGAAACAACTTTCCAGCTCAAGATAGATTGGAAAAATTTCAAAAAAGAACAGTTTCACTGGACTGAAAAAGGTTTTGAAGGCAGCTCAGATAGATTTTGGGAAAGCTAGTGAAAGGATTTTAAGAACAGCAAATCAGTAACTAAGACCCTCTGCTTTGGCTCAGTAGAGGAAGAAATCAGTGGCACAGTTCTCAGTCCCAGTTCACAAGAAAAATTCTGGGAAACAAGGGTATTTCCTGAAAAGAGCATGCAAAACTACAAGGGGGCCCTGTGCCCAAAGCCAAGTCTCAGAACTGCATAGAAAGCCTGCCATAGTGCCTCCTTTATCCCAGGAGCAGGGCTCAACCATAAAAGTAAAATAAGAGAAAATATCAAAAGGAAAAGAAAAAAAATGAGTAAGCAATAGAAAGGAACCTTGATCATAGAAAGCTATTGTGGCGACAGGAAAGACCAAAACACCAATTCAGAAAAGGACAAAATGTCCATAGAGGAAATCTCAAAGAGTGATATAAATTTTTCTCAAGCCCAAAGAGATTTCTTGGGAGTGCTCATAAAAGACTTTAAAAGGCAAATAAGAGAGAGAGAAGAAAAAAGTAGTTCACAGGAGTACATTAGTTCACAATCAAGGGAAAGTACATGGGAGGGATGAGTATTGTCTGAAACTTGATCCCATCATTTTGATTCTAAGAGGAAATAACTTAAATTTTGTTGAGTATAGAAATTCTTTTAGCCCAATAAAGAAGTAGGGGGAAAAACAGAAAAAAACAAAAAAAAGGGAGGAACAGGAGAGAAGGGAGGGCAGCAAATATAGAAGGAAAGGGAAGAGAAATTTTATGTTCCTTCTTACAGAATAAAAAAGCCTACATCTCTCTAAGCTTTGTTTGTATATTTCTTTAATACTGGGGGAGTTAAATTCTGCCGTCTTAGAGTCAGACAAACTATCCTGCTGATAAACCCTCTGGGATTCTTGTTTTTGTTTAAGAGCTTTTGATTTTCCCAATCATTTTTGACAAATCAGTCTTAATGTTTGGAAGTGTTCTGCCTCAGGTGAGTAAGTGTGGTGCTGCACACCAAATCTCTGAAAGGTGCTTACTCCTTTTCTGCTCCATGTTGTCAGCTGTGTGTTGGTAACAAACTGTCGAGTAAGGAAAAGCTTTTTAATTTATCTGATAATAATGTTTTGCTGTAAGAATGCATCCATGTGTCCATGGAAGACAGGATTCATGATGAGAAGGTCATGAGTTACACACCTTCAATATGAGGTGACCATTGCAATTACTTTTTCTGACTATACTTCTCCCAAGGATTCCCTGCTATTTCTGATAGTCTTTACTATTTTGGATTTAAAGTCATCTAGAAGTAAAGTTTGTCTTTGGCATATTGATGAGGGGAATTTCTAGGGCTTTATAATTGTTTTTCTTTGATCTCAGAGTTCATCATGGTGAGGATATATGAATTGATGATGGTGGTATGGTACTTTCCTACAAGTGTCAATTGTGCTGTCATTAGCATTTTATGTTATTTCTTTTGGGAATCTTATATACTTATTGACTTTATTGGTTTGATTGAAAAACCAGCTTTTTGGTGTTCCCCATTATTGTATCCACTCTTCCCAAATTTATATATACAACTCCTGCTTCAGTAACATACGTTTATTTGCCAGACTTGTGTCATGTAGTGTATAATATCTGCTGACTTCTTTTGTAACAAGAGCTATTTATCTTTTAGATCCACATGTTGTCCACAAGCTCACACTCATTTCATGTTTCAATGGTGACCGCAATCATTTTTGAATTTTTTTTGTGTTTTGTCTGCTTATGCTTTTCTCATTGGGTAAGATTTCTATCTTCCAGAACAAGCAGGCCAGGTTTATGTTAGGTGAAGCAGGCAATTTTAGGTCAACTTTTCTAGGCCATTCCTCACCCCACTGAGGTGAGCAGTATGTTCAAAGACTTTTAAAAAAGACTACTGAGATATGAATAAGGCAACTGGATCTCACTGCTGTTTTATTCCAGAAAGAAGATGTCCTAATAGCCTGGGTTGCCATGGGCAATGTTGTGATTACAGATTGCAATCTATCCATAAATACTGCTTTCTCTCTCACCCATTAGCACTGTAGTTTGATATAGGTTAAAATGATGAAATGATATGTGTAATGCCTTTTGACTCCTACATAAAATAGATTTCAATGAAATAGAGTTGGGTGAGGTCATTGCTCTCACTCTCTATTGGAGAATCACTGGAACCTATTGTAAATTCAAAAGTCAAGATGACTGTCAATGACTTAGAATGTCTTCTAAGGACTTTGTAATTATTAGGGCAGTTAGAAGAATTCTACATTAAAAAGATAGCATGGGGTGAGTTGGTTATGTTGGGATGATGTTAAAAAAAATAAAAAGCAGAGGGGAGAACAAAGGATGTTCTGTAAAAAAGAGAAAGGGAGATTGATGAAGGAAATTATCTCACTTAAAAAGGGAACACGAGGAATAGTTTTTTACACTGCAGGGAAAAAAAAAAAGTTTGGGTAGGGCAGGCAATGCTTGAGGCGCATTCACATCTAATCTAATTCAAAAATGGAAATATATACACTAAGATAATCAATTATTAAGAAAAATCTACTCTATCTTACCCAATAGGAAAGGAGAGGAAGGGAAATAATAGAAAAGTAAGATAACAAAAAAGAGAACAGATAAAAGAAGATAGTGGTCTGAAATGTAAAAAAAAAAAAAAAAAAAAAAAAAAAATACTTTAAAGCAAGGAAAGTATCTCTAGTCATCCTAATCTATATTAGCCCCTGGACCCAGATGACTTTGAAGGGGACAGTGAGACAGGTGATGTTGTGCAGCCCTTCCCCACTTAAATCCAATTCACTTTCATGTCATGGCATCACCTTCCTGATGTCATAGTCTTCCTTGAGAAAAAAGAACAAAGAGCTGGTCCACAAACTAAAGCTAGTCATTTGGGGAAAAGAGAGAAAAAAAGGATAAACAGAAAAACTCAAACACTAGGAAATGTATAGTTAGCAATCATACCCTGAAAGTTATTAAATCTTTCATAAAATGGAAGCAAATACCAGGATGGTTTAAAAACAGAATTCATATTGTCTACTAGAAACATACTTGAAAGAGAAAGACTTACAGAGTTAAAATAAGGGATTGGAGTAGTATCTATTATCTTTTTGCTGAGGTATAAAAGATAAAGATTGTAATCATGATCTCAAACCAATAAAAAGCAAAAATAAAACTAGATTAAAGAGATAAGCAGGAAAAAAAAAACTTGATAAAAGACTATAGGAAATGAAGCAATGTTAACAATAAATATATCCACTAAATGACAAAGCATTCAAATTGTTAAAAGAAAAAAAAATAAAAGGAAAACAGGCAACTGAGGGAAATTTTATAATTTTTTTTCTGATAAAAGTTTCATTGTTTTCTTTTTTTTTAATATTTAGAGAACTTGGAGAAATTTTTTAGAAATAGGAGCCATTCCTCAGATGATAAATTGACAAAGAGAGTTTTCAGAAGAAGAAATCAAATCTGTCAAAAGTCACCAAAAATGTTCTACATCACTAATGATTACAGAAATGCAAATTAAAACAATCTGAGATGCCACTCCATACCTATTAGATTGCCTAACATGACAAATAGGAAAACAACAATTGTTGGGTAAGATATCAAAATATGTACCCTAGTACCTTGTTGGTGAAGTTGACAACTGGTCCAAACGTTCTGAAGAACAATTTGGAATTATATTCATAGAGTCAGAAAATTGTGCATACTTTTTTTTTTAACAATACACAAAAAATAATCTGATATAGGTTCTCTCTCTCTCTCTCTCTCTCTCTCTCTCTCTCTCTATATATATATATATATATATATATATATATAACCTGTAACCTGAATCAGATTATTTTATGTCTTTTGAAGCAGGGTGGAATCATAAGAAGGGACAGGGGGAAATTGGGAACTCAAAACCTTACAAAAATTAATGTTGAAAATTATCTTTACATGTAATTAGAAAAATATAAAATACTATTAAATGCTAAAAATTGCATTCCACTAGATTCATGTTTTTATGTTTTCATCCATTCCCTAATTTAAAATTATCCCCTCAATGTCTAATTGTTTAATGCTAAAAGAGAACTGTTGGAAAGATATTTATACACAGGTCCTTTTTCTTTCTTTTTTTTTTTTATCTCTTTGGAATAAAGATCTATTGCAAGCTCTATCATGTTCTGAAAAGCAACAGTTGAGATCCCCCACTTTGCTGTTTATTTCTTCTTATTATTCACTTACCATCTTCTTTATGAATCTGAATATTATACAGCTTCCTGCATATATGTTGAGTATTGCTATTACTTCAGTGTCTCTGGTACATTTTAGTAAAATGTAATTCCCTTCTTTATCTCTGTCAATTAAGTTTATTTTTGCTTTTTGCTTTGCCTGAGATCAGGATTGCCCTCCCCTTCTTTTCTTTTTCTTTTTTTAAAGTATCCTTACTATATGGGTGTGTCAGTCTTCTTCAAGTATTTTTCTGGTAAACAACTTGTAGGATTTTGATTTTTCATTCAATCTGTCAACTGCTTCCATCTTATAGGAGAGTTCATCCCATTCACATTCACAATTATGATCCTTACCAACATATTTGCTTCTATCCTATTCTTCCTGTTTGTCCTCTTTCTCCTTTCACCCTTTCCTTCCTTACAGAAATTTCTTTTGTTTACCTGATCTGGCCTGATCTACCCAACCTTTTATCATTTCAGTCCCTAATATTTAATGTTTCCCTCCTACCTATTGGGTAAAATTGGTTTCTATAATCAACTTATTATCAGTGTTATTCCTATTTACAGCCAATACAGATGAGAATAAAGTTCAAATGATGCTTATTTCTAACCCTCCCACTGCCCCCTGTAATGTAATAGGTTTTTCACATTTCTTCCTGGGCAATTATTTATACCATTCTTCTGTTCCCTTCTTTCTGCACCCAATGCAGTATTGCTTTTTCTCATCCTTTTGTTTTTTTATGTATTTTCCTCTAATTCATCTTATACCCATGCCCTCTATCTATATACATTCTAATTATACTGTTAGGAGTACATTTATTAAGAATTACAAGTAATGCATCCTTGGTAGAATTGTGATGTATTACTTACTTGTGGAGGTCTGATGCAATGTTGGTGAAGTTGTAAATTGATCTAACCAATCCAAACAACAGTTATGAATTACATCTAAAGTACAACCAAACTATACATGCCCTTTGGCTCAACAATGACCCAGGTATGTATCCCAAAAAGATCATGAAAAGGGAAAAGGGCATACCTAAAAAGAAAATTTATAGTAGCCATTTTTGTGATTGTAAAATATTGGAATGTTCATCAGTTGGGGAATAGCTGACTAGACTGTGGCATATAAATATAACCAAATATTACTTTGCAGTAAGAAATGATGAAAAGGCAGATTTCAGAATAATCTGGAAAAACTTCTATGAATTTATGCAAAGTAAAATGAGCAAAACCAGGAAAACATTGTTCAAAATATAAGCAACAATGTATGATAATCAAATATGATTGATTTAATTCTTTTCAGCAACAAAATGATACAAGACAAAGGATTTATGAAGGAAAATAATATCAACTACCCAATAAAGAAAAGAACTGATGGAATCTGAATGTAGATGGAAGCATGATTTTATTTTATTTTTTGCTTATTTTATTCTTTCCTTAGTTTTTCACCCTTTTTATGCTTTTTTTCTTTCCCAAATGTAATTAATAGGGATTTTTTTTTTTTTTTTTTTTTTTTTTTTTTTTTATGTAATACCACATGTAAAGCCCTGAAATACCACATGAAACAGTCCACCTTCTTTGGAAAAGGGGAAGGAAGAGGGCAAACTTTACAAATCTTGTAAAAATGAGCTATCTACACCTAGGACTGTAGGAACTGAGTATGGTTCACAACATGACATTCTCATTCTTTTTGATGTTGTTTGCTTCCATTTTGTTTTCTTACTTATTTTCTTTCTTTTTTGATCTGATTTGTGTGTGTGTGTGTGTGTGTGTGTGTGTGTGTGTGTAATAAGAGAATTGAATAAATAAGATTACACATATTGCATTTAACATATATTTTAATATGCATGAC
Organism: Sarcophilus harrisii; assembly: GCF_902635505.1. NCBI lineage: Eukaryota > Metazoa > Chordata > Mammalia > Dasyuromorphia > Dasyuridae > Sarcophilus > Sarcophilus harrisii. The sequence continues at coordinate 483,751,928 of NC_045426.1, read as the reverse complement.
ATATATTGGAATTGCTTGTCATTGGGGGGGGGGAGGAGGAAGTAAAATCTGAAACATAAGGCTATGCAAGGATCAATGTTGAAAAATTATCCATGCATATGTTTTGAAAATAAAAAGCTTTAAAATAAAATAAAATAAAAATGTCTAAGCTATTAAAAAGAAGAAGAAGAAGAAGAAGAGAGATATGTTAGGGAACAGGGGACATGACAAGATGTCACTATTTATGCTTTTGCTTTTGCTCTGTACTTGTGCCTGTTTGATCTAGTTGCAGGGTGAAAAGGCTAAAAGGTTAAAAGAGAAACTGATTTATTTGGACCCTTACTCTTAATATATGACAAGAAATATAGTAGTATTTCAGTGCTTATTGCTAAGTGGCTCTAGAAGGCACTTAGAGCAGTGAACATAATGTGTACCAAATGAATTTTCTCCATAAGGAGTATATCCCCCTCTGCAGCCTAATTATCTCTCCTCACCCAATTCCCCAAAGGGGAAGATGGATCTTCCAGCTGCAGAGCAAGAAGGCAACCCAGCCGAAATGGTGATTTCTCTTTTTGACCCAACTTACTTTCTGAGAGGCAGCAAGACCTTTCTACTCTCCCTGCCATCTGATTCCATCCAAGCTTTGTTGGAGGTGGGGGTAGGAGAGGGACCCTGGATGTGGAGGCAGAAGTTATGTTCCTGTGCCCTCCATAGCCCAGGGCTCTGAGTGCTGTCTGAGGCTCAAAGTTGCCTAGAGTCCTGGGTGCTCTGCAGACTCTGCCTGGGTTTTGCTGCTTCTCCTCCTGCTAAACCCCTTAGGCTCAGCAGGCCATTCCCTTTCCAGTATTACTGTTTGGGGGAGAACCTGGAGACTACATGCTGCAGCCACATTGCCCAGCAGGAACTGCTTTCCGTTCTGACTACTGACAATCAAGGGCTGTAACCTAAGAGTCCAGCCCACCTCAGCCTTCATGGGGGAGGAGTTGCCCAAGGCCAAAGGAGATAGCAGAGGCAGGGGTGGGGCAATTCTCCTGGGCAACCTTTTATCCTTTCTGCTCAACAAAGAGGACAACCAAGTGGGAGAAGTATAGAGAGCAAAATGCTGTAGTGTTGTTATCTCCTTGAATGCATTCCACTCATTTAGAAGAGGTACCACTGTAGTTAATTTACTAACCTTTTAAATCACTAATAAAGACAGCTCTAAAATAAGGCTCAATCATCAACATAAATTTTCTACCTCTAGTCTAGGATCAGGTTGCTTTTCCAAAACAAGGACCACCTTTTCCCTAGGAACTGGTGACTAAGGTCAAAAGTCCAAGTTTAAAGAGTCACATGAACATATTTGTGTGTAGAAGTAGAGGTCACTCATCAACTCACTTTTGGGTTCCTCAGAAAGACAATCACAAATTTAAAGTACTTTCTACAGTCTCAACAACTTAAAATTATAGTTTATGAACATTTATCAATCTATTGGCTTTTATTATTCAACTAAGTGACACAGTTTAGTAAAAGCAAAATAATTTAATGAAATAGTATAAAAAGAAAAGTTAATTTCCTAAATGAAACATAATCTCACCTTTCCCCAAATATATAAGTGAAATCAGTGGACACATTAAGGACCATTAATGTGGAAATGTTTTTTTATATTCCTGAGACAAACAAAGAGGGAAAACTTGCTATTGATATAATAGGGTCACCAATATCTTTTAAAATATAAACCAGAAGTCTAAGTATTAGCGAAGTAAAACTATTGTATTATTCTTGCTGGATGTACTCCATATTATTCATGCTTTATTCTACTTTTAAAATAAAAAAAAATCATCACAGGGCCAGAACTCCTTGGAACATAGGATAATCAGCCAGCAAAGTCATGTTCACAAGAGTGATCAAGGTTAACTTGATTTAAAATGATAGTATCTGTTCAAGCAACCATCTGACTCTGGCTTAAGGTACTTGTAAATTCATTGAACATTACTTTAGAGGACATCCTTCCAACAAATCAAAAAAGTCATGTCTAGATGAGAGGTTCTGCCAATTATCACAATGCCAAGATTCTTTTTGATCTATTATTTTCAAATGAATGGACAATGGAAAGACATAAGAAAAAAAATATATTATATTAAGCCGTTTTAAGGGTGACTTCTCTCAATGTGATCCAAATCCCCAGACTCCTGGACATCTCTGAAATCAAAGTTATTTTCACAATAATATGAATGTGTCATTTACATACCAAATTCAGCAGCTAGGTGGTTCAGTGGATAGTGTTGGTCTTGAAGTCAGAAGATCACTCTTTATGAATACAAATCTGGCCTCAGACACTTACTAGTTATGTAACTCTGCACAAGTCATTTAACTCTATCTACATGTGTCTGTAAACTGGACAGTAAAAGGAAATAGTGAGTTAACCAGTATCTTTGCTAAGTAAACCCCAAATGGGAGCAATGAAAAGTGAAATGACTCAACAACAACAGCAATAAAATATTCCTCCCATTTACCAATATATTATGTGTGAAGGTACTGGTTAATTTGATTAAACAAAATATAGGATTTGGCTTTATACTAAATTTGGTCAAACAGATATTCATAAATAAATCCATTTGTATATGTGTTTATAATCATAAGATTATGATCAATCAGAATTGAAATACATAACTTTCAAAAACTGATTTCTTTCTAATATATAGTGAAATGAAACAGTCAGCATTACTAAGACTTTCATTGAATTACTTTATTCCATTCAAAGAATAAATGGAGAATTTAACAAAAGTCCAAAGGATTAATACAAATATGATTAAGGGCTTATTATGTGGAATTTGTAAAAAAAAAAAAAAAAAAAAGCTAAAGAAATAGTGATTATTCAACATAAAAAGAGAAGACTGAGGGTTATTACTAATGATCTTCAAATGAGAAAATAAGGTACAAAAGACATCTGCTGAACTGACTCCATGAGAGCAAGGTTAAAAAAAAAAAAAAAAAAAAGGTAGATATTGGCAACAGAAATTAAGATAAGTGATAGGGTTAGGATACTTAGGGTACTCAATTCTTTAAGCCTGACATAACCTCAGTAAAATAGTATATAGTCCAGGCCCTGCCTTCAATGAAGTATATTGTATTCTTTATTTTATAGATAACTGTAATGGGCTGAGGTTTGAGTTGATGCACTGAGGTCCCAAGTACGTGAGGGTAAATAGTAATATGGCTATACTCTATTAATATACATGATTGGATAAAGAATGGTCCCTGCCCACTCTCTGTGCAAGTCCTGATGTGTTGTATAGGAAATGACGATTTTGGTGGGTGGAGGCAGAGAGGGAGACAGGAAGAGAAGCTGGGAGAGATTGGGCCTGGGTTCAAGACTCCGAGCTGCTGGTTGTGTGGCTGCTGGTTGAGCTAGCTTCTTGACTCAGCTGCACACATTGCTATCACCGATTCTCTTCCACCTCTGATCCTTCTTCACTGAGAATAAAGACTGATGGTTTTCCCCTAAGCTGAATTCCTGTCTCCTGCTGATTTAAAAATACACGATCTTCACAGATAACTAAAACAAAATAAATAATATGTGATGTCATAGAGAGTTTATAAAAAAAAAAAAAGACTTTCTTAAAAAGTAATAAGTAGGTGGTACCTGGGTTCTATCACTTATTACTAATGAAGAAATTTCAGCTCAGAAAGGAAATTTAATTTGCCATAAGTCACATGAGTAATAAATGACAAACAAGATTTATATTCCATGTAATCTGTCTCTTCAAGTAGAATTATTCTGTTGTTAAAATATATCTGTTTTGTCCCTTCAATATATTGCTTTATTTATCTGTTTTATCCTTTTTTTCTAACAACTTTTCTAAGAAATATGTTTAAAAGCAATAAGATTCCCATTTTACAGAAAAGAAAAATCAAGAAAAATGAGAGTAATTGACTTACCTGGATGATTTTTAAAAAAAATAATTGCTTTTAAAAAGTAACTATTTGGGGGCAGAGTCAAGATGGCAGAGAGCAGACACGATTTTCTTTGACCTCCTCTGACCTTCTCTCAAAGCAACAGTAGATTAACTTTCTAAACTGATTCTGGAATCAAAGTACTCACAAATATTTGGAGTACAAAACATTTCCAAAAGAACAAGTCTGTTTGAAATGGGCAGGGGGACAGTCTGCCAAAGCCCAGACAGCAATACAGGGAGCTCAGGGCAAAGAGTCGGGGTTGGAGAGTCAGAGCATTATAGTATCCACCCATCTGGGAATGTTGTGTGTGCCTCTTAGGCTACTCTGTTGTGGTTGCAACCAGATAAAGTGCCCCAGGGCAAACTAAAGAAGCTGTTGCTCCTTTCCATTAAGAGTGTTCCCCAATCCTTAAAAAAAATGATGAACAAAAAAATCCAAAACGAACTCTCAACATAGACAGCTTTTATGGAGAGAGAGAATAACAGAACTCAAATCCTGAGGTTCCTAAAAGCAAATCAACTCCAGATGAAGCCCCAAAGGGAGATAAGAACTAATGCTCATTTCACGAGATTTTATTGGAAGATTGCATAGAGTTAAAAGAAAAACACGGAAAGGAAATGAGGTCTTTGCAAGAAGGGATGAGAAATGCTTATGATTCCCTACAAAATAGAGTTGATGAAATAGAAAAACATATAACTCCTTACAAAATAGATATGAAAAAAGATACCAATTAGTTGAAGAACAAAATTTGTGAAATGGAAAAAATGCAATGAATAAAACAAGTCAATTGGCCAAATACAAAGGAGCCAAAAAAGGTACCTCAAGAAAATAATACACTAAAAATCAGAATTAAACAAAATGAAGTGAATGACTCAATAAGACTTTAAGAATCAGTCAAACAAAAACAAAAAGAAATGAAAAAAAAGTAGAAGAAAATATGAAATACCTCCTTGGAAAAATAACTGACCATGAAAATAAATTTTACGAGAGAAAATCTAAGGATTATTAGATTTCCTGAAAGGCATGATGAAAAAAAGAACCTAGACATTATTTTACAAGAAATCATAAAGCAAAACTGCCCTGATGTATTAAAATCGGAAGGTAAAATAGCCATTGAAAGAATTCAACAATCACCTCCTGAAAGAGACCCCAAATTTAAATCCCCAAGGAATATCATGGCTAAATTTCAAAACTATAGCATCAAGGAAAAAATATTAAGCAATCAGAATAAAACCATTTAAATACTGAGGAACTACAGTTAGGATTATCAATGACCTTGCAGATTCCACATTAAAGGATCAAAGGCCTTGGAATCTGATATTCCTGAAAGGCAAAAGAACTTGGATTACAGCCAAGAATAAGCTATACAGCAAAAACGTGCATTATCAATCAGGGAAGAAGGTGGATGGACATTTAATGATATAGGTGAATTTCAGTTATTTTTAATGAAAAGACCAGACCTGAACAAAAAATTTGATCTCCAAACACATAACTCAAAATAAGCATAAAAAGGCAAATAGGAAAGAACTTTTGAGAGCTATATTTCTGTTATGGGTATACTTAGAGAGTGCAGTTATAATTTGATTTTATTATGATAATATGAAAAAGAAACTAGAGGTAAAAAATGGGATCATGATGGAAAAAGAGGAAAAAGAAAGTAAAATAAGGGAAATTACATCTCACAAAAAGGCAAAGAAGACTTATTATATTGATGTAAAGAAGGGAGGGGGGTGAGCATTCTGTGAATCTTATTCTCATCTTATTTGCCTCAAAGAGAGAATATCAGACATATTGGGTATCACAGGGAATCTTGTTTCACCTTACAGAGGAATGGGAGGGGAAAAGGGAAAAGAAGGAAGAGACTAGTAGAAGTAAAAAACAGAAGTTTTAGGGGAAAGGTGTAAAAAGGGGGAGGAGGGGATTTAAATGGGGAGGGCTGTTTGAGGGATCTGGTAATCAGAAGCAAGTTACTTGGGAGGAGTATAAATAAGATGACAGAAAATATAGAATTAGTTCTTTTAACTTTGAATGTAAACTCTCCATAAAATGAAAACATATAGCAGAGTGGATTAAAAGCCAAAATCTTCCAATATGTTGTTTTCTAGAAGCACATTTAAAGCAGAAAGATACATACAAAGGGAAGGTAAAGGACTGGTGTTGAATTTATTATGCTTCTGGTGAAGTTAAAAAAAAATAGTAGGGGTTGCAGTACTGATCTCGGATCAAGTAAAAACAAAAATAAATCCAAGAGATGAGAAAGGAAATCATATTTTACTAAAGGGTACCATAGCTAATGACACAATACCAATACTAAACATATATGCATTAAATGGTATAACATCCAAATTCCTAGAGGAAAATTAAGAGAGGTGCAAGAAAAAAATAGAAAGCAAAACTATACTAGTAGAGCATCTCAACTTTGCTTTGTCTGAACTAGATAAATGGGACCACAAAATAAATAAGAAAGAAGTTAAGGAGGTAAACAGAATGTTTGAAAAGTTAGGTATGATAAATCTTTGGAGAAAATTGAATGGAGACAGAAAGGAGTTTACTTTTTTCTTAGTTTTTCATGGAACATATGCAGAAATTGGCCATGTATTAGGGTATAAAAAACTTCAAAATCTAATGCAGAAAGGGAGAAATAGTAAATGAATTTTTTTTTAGATCATGATGCAATAAACATCACTTGCAAGTGTAAAGACAGGAAAAAATAGACCAAAAATTAATTGGAAATTAAATAATCTAATCCTAAAGAATGAATGGGTTAAACAACAAATCATAGACACTATCAGTGACTTTATCCAAGAGAATATCAATGATAAGACAACATACCAATATTTGTGGAATGCAGTCAAAGCAGTTTTAAGAGAAAATTTTATATCTAGAAATATGTATTTACATAAAATATAAAATAGTGAAGATCAATGAATTTGGCTTATAATTTAAAAAGCTGGAAAAAGAACAAATTAAAAATCCTCAATTAAATAGCAAATTTGAAGTTCTGAAAACAAAAGGGAGATAAATAAAACTGAAAATAATTAAACTATTGCATTTGATTAGTAAAAAGAAAGAAGAAAATCAAATTGTTGTTCTCAAAAATGAATAGGGAGAACTTTTTACCAATGAAGAGGAAATTAAAGCAATAATTAGGAGTTATTTTGCCCAATTATATTTAAAAAATGATAATCTAAGTGAAATGGAGTATAACTACAAAAATACTGATTGCCTGGTTTAACAGAAGAGGAAATAAATTATTTAAATAATTCCATTTTAGCAAAAGGAATAGAATAAGCTATTAATCGACTCCCTAAGAAAAAATCTCTAGGGTCATATGGATTTACATGAGAATTCTACCAAACATTTAAAGGACAATTAATTCAAATATTATTTGAAAAAAATAGAGAAAGAAAGTCCTATCAAATTCCTTTTATGAAACAAATATAATGCTGATTCTTAAACTAGGTAGGATGAAAACAGAGAAAGAAAATTATAAACCAATTTCCCTAATGAATATTGAAGGAAATATCTTAAAATAAAATATTAGCAAAGACATCACAGAAAGTAAGCCCCAGGATAATACACCATGACAAAATTTGGATTTATATAACAAATGTAGGGCTGGTTCAATCTTAGGAAAACTATTATCATAATTAACTATATCAATAAACAAACTAACAAAAATTATGTGATTATTTCAATAGATGCAGAAAAGTGTTTGATATAATTTAAGACTCATTTCTATTAAAGACACTAGAGAGTAGAGGAATAAATGGACTTTTCCTTAAAATGATCAGTAACATCTATTTAAAACCATCAGAAAGTATCATATGTAATGTGGACAAACCACAATCATTCCCAATAAGGTCAGGAGTGAAACAAGGTTGCTCACTATCACCATTATTATTCAATATTGTATTAGAAATGTTAGCTTTGACAATAAGATAAGAAAAAAAAATGATTGAAGGAATTAAAGTAGGTAATGAGGAAACCAAATTATCACTCTTTGAAGATGATATGATGGTATAATTAGAGAATGCTAAAGAATCAACTAAAAAAAAAACTACTAGAAACAATTCACAACTTTAGCAAAGTTTCAGGATACAAAATAAATCCACATAAATCATTTGCACTTTTTTTATATATTACTAACAAAGTCCACCAGCAAGAAGTACAAAAAGAATTTCTATTCAAAATAATTGTTGATAGTATAAAATATTTGGTAATCTATCTGCCAATGGAAAGTCAAGAACTATATGATAACTACAAAACATCAACAGAAATAAAGATCTAATCAGTTGGAAAATTTCCAAGGGCTCATGGGTAGGCCTGAGAGAATATAATAAAAATGACAATACTACATAAATTAATCTACTTATTTAGTGCCATACTAATGAAACTCCCAAGACATTATTTTACAGACATAGAAAATATAATAACAAAGTTCATCTGGAAGAACAAAAGGTCAAGAATTTCAAAAAAATTAATGAAAAAAAAAATGCCAATGAAGGTAGCCTGTCTGTACCAGACCTAAAACTATATTATAAAGCAGTGGTCATCCAATCAATTTGGTATTGGCTAAAAAATAGAGTTATTGATCAGTAGAATAGGTTAGTATCACAGGACAAAACAGTCAATAACTATAGCGATCTAGTGTTTGGCAAACCAAAGACCCTAGCTTTTGGGATAAGAAGTCACTATTTGACAAAAACTTCTGTAAAAATTGGAAACTTGTATGGCAGAAACTAGGCATTGACCCACACCTAACAACACATACCAATATAAGATAGAACTAGTTTCATGATTTAGACAAAAAGAGTGATATTATAAGCAAATTAGAAGGACATAGGATAGCTTATCTCTCAGTTCTGTGGAGAAAGAAGAAAATTGTGTCCAAAGAAAAATTGGAACTCATAACTGAACAGCAAATCAATAATTTTGATTATTTTAAGTTAAAAAGTTGTTATATAAACAAAAATAAAGCAGATAAGATAAAAAGTGAAGCAACAATTTGGGAAAAGATTTTTATATTTAAGGGTTCTGATAAAGGCCTCATTTCTAAAATATATAGAAAATTGACTGAAATTTCTAAGAATTCAAAGCTTTCTTCAAATGATCAAAGGGCATGCACAGACAATTTTCTGATGAAGAAAATAAGACCATTTCTAATCATAGGAAAAAGTGCTCTAAATCACTATTTATCAGAGAAATGCAAATTCAGACAACTCAGATACCAATACACAACTCTCTGACTAAGATGACAGGAAAAGATAATGATGAATGTTAGATGGGATGTGGAAAAACTGAAACATTAATACATTGTTGGTGGAATTGTGAATGGATTCAGCTATTCTGGAGAGCAATCTGGAACTATGCTCAAAAAGTTATCAAACTGTGCATACCCTTTGACCCAGCAGTGTTTCTATCAAGCCTACATACCAAAAAGATGTTAAAGGAAGGAAAGGGACCCATAAGTGCAAAAATGTTTGTGGCAGCCCTTTTTGTAGTGGTAAGAAACTGGAAACTGAGTGGATGCCCATCAGTTGGAGAATGACTGAATAAGTTATGATATATGAATGTTATGGAATATTATTGTTCAAAAAATGATCAGGAGAATGATTTCAGAGAAACCTGGAAAAACTTACATGAACTAATAATGCTAAGTGAAATGAGCAGGACCAGAAGATTATTGTACCCAGCAACATCAGTATTATACAGTGATCAATTCTGATGAACCTGAGTCTTCGCAACAATGAGATGATTGATGCAGTTCCAATGATTTTGTGATGAAGAGATTCATCTACACCCAGAGAGAGGACTGGGGAATTCAGTGTGGATCATAACATAACATTATCACCCTTTTTGTTGTTGTTCACTTACATTTTGTTTTCTTACTCATTTACTTTCCTCTTTGATATGATTTTTCTTATACAAGAGAATTATATAAATATGTTTACACATATTGGATTTAAGATATATTTTAACATGTATAACATATTTGGATTGGATGCCATCTAGGGGAGAGGGTGAGGGGAAAGAAGGGAAAATCTGAAACATAAGGCTATGCAAGGGTCAGTGTTAAAAAAATTATCTGTGCATGTTTTGAAAATAAAAAGCTTTAATAAAAAAGAAAAAAAAAAGAAAAAGCTACAAGCCAAAACTGATAAAAAGAGAAATAACTATTGAAAACGCTAAGTACATGTTAACAAAAGTTATTATAATTTACCTGCCCCACTTTTTAGAGATTTTGATTTTCTTTTGTAAATTAATGACAGGTTAAATGTACTTTTAGAAGTTTATAGAAAACATTTTGATTCCTTTTCTTCTTTTTTTGCCCTATAAATTTGGGACCAGAATAGGATCATCGGATCAAAGTGTTAAAATTAGAAAGGAATGTAAAGGCCAACACATTTCTATAATTTTAGAGATAACACACAGGAAGTATCAGTGAGCTATCATGGTCATGTCTATAATGTTTGATGTGCGATTTGAACACAGAATTTCCTAATTAATGGGTGTATATAATAATTTGTCTTTTTAACAAAAGAGTTTTGTTTTTTAATCATGAAATATACAGTGCTCAAAATAATTTTTTAGAAAAAACATTGACTTTTATTTGAATTTGCTTTCATATTTTTTGTTTTTGTGAAAGCTCTTTTTAATGATAATATATACTGAGAAATAGACTGAAATTTCAATTAGAAAATAAACCAAGTTTAATTTCTTGGTCACTCTAAAATTTGGTTCCAAATTTTATGGGAAAGGACAAAATTTTAAGTTAATATCAAAATTTTCTTAATTCACTGTAGTTAAAATAAGAATCTGTGATAGGATTAAAAACACATACATTACAATGAACTGAAGGATCTTCGATCTGTCTGTCTGCCTGCCTGTCTGTCTCTCTTTGTCTCTCTATCTTTCTCATCTTCTACATAAAAAGATGTTGAACTGTGGAAGATACTTTTTAAATACATCATTTCCTCCCTCCTTAGGCACCTTATTAGAGACTGAGAAAATTTCATCCAAAAACATAATAAAAACTGACATAACAGCTTAGGCAGAATGCTCAAAGTGGCTTACTTTGTTTTATGACATTACAAGTTCATGTTAATAGACAATTAGAAAATAACTGTATATGATCATTAAATATAAACCTAATTTGACTACTAATTAACCCTGGAATATTATGTTGTGGATAAGCTAAGCAAGATGTCCCTACACAATGATTACAAAATGGATGCTAAATGAATAGAATATAAAAATTTTAGGAACAAAATAATCAGGACACAGATGACTAGCTTGTATTGTCACTTAAAATCATAATACTCCTTTTTCTCTTATCTCATATATGCTGAAAGTGCAGTCTCATCTGTTCACTTTATTTCATTTGCCAATTATCCTTAATTATTGGAAACTTTTTTCAGAGTATAATGTATGCTGAAATGTTAGTATGCTCATTAAACTGAAACTAGCTTAAGAAATAGATTATGATAAGCTTTGCCATGTTATAGTTGGGCAACTGCAAGTGTCCCTTCCTCTATCAACTACAAGTACATCTTCCATAAGATTTGGTACAAATTAGTAAGGTTTACTTTTTTAATGCAAGGGATGCCTGATGAATTTGACTTAAAAGGCATGAAATATATAAACAAATTGAATGGTTAGCATCAGGGACAACCAGCTTCATTCTTCTCTTTTTCTTTTGGAGCTTGAGTTATTGTATATATGACCCTTATTGATTGTTTTACAAAAATTAAACTACAATAATAGCCTCTTGAAAACTGTTCTCAACAAACTCACATTTGTCTAGGGTATTTTTTTTTTTAATTTAATAGCCTTTTATTTACAGGATATATGCATGGGTAACTTGACAGCATTAACAATTGCAAAACCTCTTGTTCCAATTTTTCACCTCTTACCCCCCCACCCCCTCCCCTAGATGGCAGGATGACCAGTAGATGTTAAATATATTAAAATATAAATTAGATACACAATAAGTATACATGATCAAAATGTTATTTTGCTGTACAAAAAGAATCAGACTCTGAAATATTGTACAATTAGCTTGTGAAGGAAATCAAAAATGCAGGTGTGCATAAATATAGGGATTGGGAATTCAATGTAATGGTTTTTAGTCATCTCCCAGAGTTCTTTTTCTGGGCATAGCTAGTTCAGTTCATTACTGCTCCATTAGAAATGATTTGGTTGATCTCGTTGCTGAGGATGGCCTGGTCCATCAGAACTGGTCATCATATAGTATTGTTGTTGAAGTATATAATGATCTCCTGGTCCTGCTCATTTCACTCAGCATCAGTTCGTGTAAGTCTCTCCAGGCCTTTCTGAAATCATCCTGTTGGTCATTTCTTACAGAACAGTAATATTCCATAATATTCATATACCACAATTTATTCAGCCATTCTCCAACTGATGGACATCCATTCAGTTTCCAGTTTCTAGCCACTACAAAAAGGGCTGCCACAAACATTCGTGCACATACAGGTCCCTTTCCCTTCTTTATAATCTCTTTGGGATATAATCCCAGTAGTAACACTGCTGGATCAAAGGGTATGCACAGTTTGATAACTTTTTGAGCATAGTTCCAAACTACTCTCCAAAATGGTTGGATTCGTTCACAACTCCACCAACAATGAATCAATGTCCCAGTTTTCCCACATCCCCTCCAACAATCATCATTATTTTTTCCTGTCATCTTAGCCAATCTGACAGGTGTGTAGTGGTATCTTAGAGTTGTCTTAATTTGCATTTCTCTGATTAATAATGACTTGGAGCATCTTTTCATATGACTAGAAATAGTTTCAATTTCTTCATCTGAGAATTGTCTGTTCATATCCTTTGACCATTTTTCAATTGATAATGGCTTGATTTTTATAAATTAGAGTTAATTCTCTATGTATTTTGGAAATGAGGCCTTTATCAGAACCTTTGACTTAAAAATATTTTCCCAATTTATTGCTTCCTTCTAATCTTGTCGTGCATTAGTTTTGTTTGTACAACAACTTTTCAGTTTGGTATAATCGAAATTTTGTATTTTGTGATCAGTAATGATCTCTAGTTCTGCTTTGGTCATAAAGACCTTCCCCTTCCACAGGTCTGAGAGGTAAACTATCCTGTGTTCCTCTAATTTATTAATAATTTCATTCTTTATGCCTAGGTCATGAACCCATTTTGACCTTATCTTGGTGTACGGCGTTAAGTATGGATCAATGCCTAGTTTCTGCCATATTAGTTTCCAATTTTCCCAGCAATTTTTATCAAACAGTAAGTTCTTATCCCAAAAGCTGGGATCTTTGGGTTTGTCAAAAACTAGGTTGCTATATTTGTTGACTGTTTGATCCCTTGAACCTAATCTATTCCACTGATCAACTAATCTATTCCTTAGCCAATACCAAATAGTTTTGGTAACTGCTGCTCTATAATATAATTTTAGATCTGGTACAGCTAAGCCACCTCCATTTGATTTTTTTTCATTAATTCCCTTGAAATCCTAGACCTTTTGTTTTTCCATATGAACTTTGTTGTTATTTTTTCTAGGTCATTAAAATACTTTTTTGTGACTCTGATTGGTATAGCGCTAAATAAATAGATTAGTTTAGGTAATATTGTCATCTTTATTATATTTGCTCGCCCTATCCAAGAGCATTTAATATTTTTCCAATTGTTTAGATCAGACTTAATTTGTGTGAAAAGTGGTCTGTAATTTTGCTCATAAAGTTTCTGATTTTCCCTTGGCAGATAGATTCCTAAATATTTTATATTATCAGTAGTTACTTTAAAAGGAATTTCTCTTTGTAACTCTGACTGTTGGATTTTGTTAGTGATATATAAGAATGCTGATGACTTATGTGGGTTTATTTTATAACCAGCAACTTTGCTAAAGTTGTGGATTATTTCTAACAACTTTTAGCAGAATCTCTGGGGTTCTCTAAGTATACCATCATGTCATCGGCAAAGAGTGATAATTTGGTTTCCTCATTGCCTATTCTTATTCCTTTAATCTCTTTCTCAGCTCTTATTGCTAAAGCTAGCGTTTCTATTACAATATTAAATAGTAACGGTGATAGTGGGCAACCTTGTTTCACTCCAGATCTTATTGGGAATGGTTGCAGTTTGTCTCCATTACATATGATGCTTACTGATGGTTTTAAATAGATGCTGCTGATTATTTTAAGGAAAAGTCCATTTATTCCTATACTCTCAAGTGTTTTTAATAGGAATGGATGTTGGATTTTATCAAATGCTTTTTCTGCATCTATTGAGATGATCATGTGGTTTTTGTTAATTTGGTTATTAACATGGCCAATTATATTGATAGTTTTCCTAATATTGAACCACCCCTACATTCCTGGTATAAATCCTACTTGATCATAGTGTATTATTTTGGAGATGATTTTCTGTAGTCTTTTTGCTAATATCTTATTTAAGATTTTAGCATCAATATTCATTAGGGAGATTGGTCTATAATTTTCTTTCTCTGTTTTCAACCCACCTGGTTTAGGTATCAGTACCATGTCTGTGTCATAGAAGGAATTTGGTAGGACTCCTTCATTCCCTATTTTATCAAATAATTTATATAGCATTGGAGCCAATTGTTCTTTAAATGTTTGGTAAAATTCACATGTAAATCCATCTGGTCCTGGGGATTTTTCTTAGGGAGTTGTTTAATTGCCTGTTCTATTTCTTTTTCTGAAATGGGACTATTCAACATTTACTTCCTCCTCTGTTAGTCTGGGAAGTCTATATTTTTGGAGGTAGTCATCCATTTCACTTAGGTTATCAAATTTATTGGCAGAAAGTTGAGTAAAATAACTCCTTATTATTTCTCTAATTTCCTCTTCATTGGTGGAAAGTTCTCCTTTTCATTTTAAGACTACTAATTTCATTTCTCCCTCCTTTTTCTAATCAGATTTACCAAAGGCTTATCTATTTTATTGGCTTTTTCATAGAACCAACTCTTAGTTTTATTAATTAGTTCAATAGTTTTTTTTATTTTCAATATTTTTAATTTCTCCTTTTAATTTTAGAATTTCCAATTCAGTATTTGATTGGGAGTTTTTAATTTGGTCTTTTTTTAGTTTTTTTAGTTGCAAGCCCAATTCATTAATCTTTTCTTTCTCTGTTTTATTCAAGTAAGCCTCTAAAGGATATAAAATTCCCTCTTATTACCACTTTGGCTGCATCCCACAAATTTTGGTATGATGTCTCATCATTGTCATTATCTTGAGTGAATTTATTAATTGTATCTATAATTTGCTGTTTCACCCAATCATTCTTTAAGATGAGAATATTTAGTTTCCAATTACTTTTTGGTCTATTTCCTAACTTTTTGTTGAATGTAGTTTTTATTGCATCATGATCTGAAAAGAAAGCATTTACTATTTCTGCTTTCTTGCATTTAATTTTAAGGTCTTTATGTCCTAATATATGGTCAATTTTTGAATAGGTTCCATGAACTGCTGAGAAGAAAGTATATTCCTTTCTATCTCCATTCAATTTTCTCCAAAGATCCAACATACCTAATTTTTCTAATATTCTATTTACTTCTTTAATTTCTTTCTTATTTGTTTTGTGGTTTGATTTGTCTAATTCTGAGAGTGCAAGGTTGAGATCTCCTACTATTACAGTTTTGTTGTTTATTTCTTCTTGCAACTCTCTTAACTTCTCCTTTAGGAAGTTGGATGCCATATCACTTGGTGCATATATGTTTAATATTGATATTGCTTCATTGTTTATGCTACCCTTTAGCACGATGTAGTTTCCTTCCTTATCTCTTTTAATTAGATCAATTTTTACTTTTGCTTGATCTGAGATAAGGATGGCTACCCCTGCTTTTTTGACTTCACCTGAAGCATAATAGATTTTGCTCCAGCCTTTACCTTTACTCTATATGTATCTCCCTGCTTTAAATGTGTTTCTTGTAAACAACATATTGTAGGGTTCTGACTTTGATCCAGTCTGCTATCTGCCTCTCTTTATGGGGAGTTCTTCCTATTCACATTTACGGTTAGAATTACTAAATCTGTGTTCCCATCCTAATAACCCCAGATTATGCTTTACTTATTCTTGCCTCCCCAACCTCTTTCCCCTTTTAAACTTATGTACCCCTCTTGTATAACGATGCTTACCCTCTTATAATCCCTCCCCTTGAGTCTCCTCCTTCCTTCCTTATTACTTTTTCTTTTCCCTTTCCTCTCCCCCGTTTTAATGAGGAGGGAATTTTTCTAAAACAAATGTCAATTATTTTTTCTTTGGGCCAACTCTGATGAGATTAAGATTCATACAATGTTCCTCCCCCTCTCGAAATTCCCTCAGATATGATAAGTTTCCTTTGCCTCTTTGTGGGATGTGGTTTCCTTCTTTTTATCCCTCCTTCCCACCTTATTCTGCCATCATCCCTTTTCCATATCTACTTCCCTTTTTATGTTATATCAGTACAATCAAATTATACATGTATTCTTTTGTATATCCACAACAGAAATACAATTCTCAAGAGTTATTTTACCTTTCTGCATCTCTTGAGTTCTATGGTTGGAGATCAAATTTTGTGTTTAGTTCTGGTTTTTTCTTCAGAAACAAATGGAATTCATTTGTTTCATTAAATGTCCATCTTCTTCCCTGGAAGAAAATGCTCAGCTTAGCTGGGTAGTTTATTCTTGGCTGCATCCCAAGTTTTTGTGCCTTTCGGAATATCATATTCCAGGCCCTTCTTTCGTTTAATGTAGAGGCAGCCAGATCTTGGGTGATCCTTATTGTGGCACCTCAGTATTTAAATGTTTTTTTTTTTGGCTGCTTGTAAAATTTTTTCCTTAATCTGATAGTTCTGAAATTTTTCCACAATATTCCTTGGGGTTTTTATTTTAGGGTTTCTTTCAGAAGGTGTTCGATGAATTCTTTCAATGCCTATTTTACCTTCTGATTCTATTACATCTGGGCAGTTCTTTTGATGATTTCTTGTAAAATAGTATCTAGGCTCTTTTTTCATCATAGTTTTCAGAAAGTCCAATAATCCTCAGATTATCTCTCCTAGATCTTTTTCCAAGTCTGTCGTTTTTGCAAGTAGATAATTCATGGTTTTTCCAGTTTGTCATTTTTTGTTTTTGCTTGACTGATTCTTGCTGCCTCAATGAATCATTAGTTTCTATTTGTTCAGTTCTAATTTTTAAAGAATTATTTTCTTCATTAGCTTTTTACTTCTTTCTGTAAATGTCCAATTGAGTTTTAAATGTATTGTTTTGGTCTGTGGAATTTTTTCCATTTCACTAATTTTTTTTTAGTGAATTATTTTCTTTCCAATCTCACAGATCCTACTTTCTTGAGTGTTCTTGTCTTTTCCAATTCACAGATCCTACTTTCTTGAAGTTCTTTGTCTTTTCCAATTCACAGATCCTACTTTCAAGTGAATTCTTTATTTCCCAATTCACAATTCTTACTTTCCTGAGATTTTTTATTTTCCCAATTCACAAATTTTGTTTCCCTGCACTTCCTGGGAATTTTTAACTTTTCCAATTCGTATTTCAGGAAGTTGTTGCTCTCTTGTAAGGCTTTTTTTTCCTTTCCCCATTTATCTTCTAACTCTCTTTTGAGACTTTTAATGGTCTCTTCTACGAGAGCATCATGTAAAGGAGGACAGTCTGATGCATGTTTGCTGTTTGAGGTCTATTCAGGTTTGCTGACCTGCTCTTTTTCTACATAGAAGCTGTCGATCGTTCTTTTCATCTTTTTATTCATGTTTTAAAGCCTTTAGGGTAGGTATCCTAGGCAAGGGGGTTACCAGCTTCCTCTTCAGAACAGGAGAGATGTAAACCGGTTTCGGGCTCTGAGGTATGGGAGTGCTCTGAGTGAGAGTTTTCCCTTCCCCCAACAGGAAGTGGATTCAGCACTGGTGGAGCTATGGAAGTGAGCAGTTGGGCTGTGTGGGTTAGCGATTGCCCTCGGCTAGAGACTAAGGGGTGAAAGTGTCACTGCCCCAGGCGGGAGCCTCTTGTGGGACTGTGAGTTAGCAGCTGACTGCAGACCACAGACCGCAGACCGCAGACCGCCCAGAACTCTTCCCCAGTGTCTCTGCCTGATCCAAATCGGCCCTGGAAAAGCTTTATGGCCCCAAGCCGAGCTCCCCACTGTGCAGATTGGAGGCTAACCCGGGCTGTGTCCTCCTGCCGTGCAGGATCACAACTGCCCCAAGGAGAAGCCCGTACTGGGGGTTGGGGCTGCTCGCTTGTGCTGACATCTGTGCTTTCACTTTCGGTTTGAGGCTCTCCTCAGAACCTAATTTCTCTCCCCGTCTGTGCCGATCTCCCCCCTGACCCCGGAACCAACCTTTTTTTGGCGAGACTGCAGAGTTTCTTCGGCCAGTGAGTTGTTCTACTTCTTATCTTTACGAATTGTAGCAGTCAAGACTATTTTTGAGGCTCGATACAACATTGATAAAGAGGGTAAGAGAAGAGCTTAGAAAGTCGCGTGTGTCTTCTCCGCCATCTTGGCTCTGCCCCTCTTGTCTAGGGTATTTATCTAGATTGTGGAATAGTATGGAGTGATGATGAAAGGCAGTAGAGGAGCACTGTAACAAAGCGAATTTCTATTACATCATACAGTTTTGTCTTCTGTTATAGTTATTTTTGTGTTTCTTTAATCTTTTCTTACACATTAGCTTATACTTTGTGAGGACAGTACTCTGTCTTACTTTCTTATACTACCCACCTTCCCTTAGTGCTTAGCAAAAAAAGTTCCTTTAACACAGTAGTATTTCAGTAAAGGGCTATGGAAATGAACTGAATCAATAAAAAGCATAAATAATGTTAGTTCTAAACAACTGGAAAAATATTAATTGCTTACGGTATGTAGAGTCATAATAAAAAATAAAAATTATACCTAAATACATTCACTTGTTCAGTGTCACACTAAAAATATTTATAAAGCTTAAAAATATAATAACAAAATTCACAAACCCAAAAAGTCAAGATGGATCAACTTCTGGGAGTGAAAATTGTGGTATAAGCAATGAACTACTGTACACCTTTCAGATTCACCTCCAAACAAGCATAAAATAACACCCCAAGACAGGTCTCAGAGCAGCAGAATCAGCAAGGACACATGTCAAAACAATCCTTTAGCCTAGCAAACTTGAAAGATTTGAAAGAGGGATCTCTCTCACTCTAGTTAAGGGGTGAGAGACTCAGTCCAAGGCAAGAAGCTCCCTAGTGACCAGCAGAAAAGGTTCCTCACAAGCAAATCAGGAGATTCTAAGCTTCAGTGTGATGGAGCAAATGAATGACAACAGCACAATATCTCCTATTCTGCTCCTGCCTCATGTGTCTTGGCAAAACTAGGGTAGCATGTAGGCTCTAGTTTTGAAAATCACCACTTATCCAAGTAACTCTGGGCAATTAGGCATTCTCCAACAGCCACACTTCAGCAACCTCTGCACAGCCCCAGTAGTTAAAAATTAGTTAGTGATCAGATCAGCATGTATTTCAGTGTAGAACCAGAGAAACACAGAAATTCCCCGCCTGACCTAAGAAAATGCCAGATACTACCAAGAGAATGTCAGCTGAATACCAAATAAGTTGTAAGCCTTAAACAGTGCCAACTTCCCCTCAGGCATCCCTTCAGCAAGCACAACACTTAAAGGTCCCCCATGGGTCAACACCATGGGATCACCAGGTAAACAGCCAGGGCCTGTAGCCACTGGAAAAAGAAGTCTGAAATACTGGAGATGAAAAAAAGGAGAAAAGAGGAAGAAGAAAAAGAGAAAAAGACACAGACACAGAAAAAGAAACAGAGAGATAGAGTAAAAATGACAACTGAAAAATAATCTGATGACCAGAGAAAGCTTTTTTTTTTAATGACATGAAAAACCAATACATAAACTCAGAAGAGGACAATAATGTCAAATTACTATGGACAAAACATCAAAGATAAATGGGAAGTGGTCTAAAGTTTGATGAGTTCATGGAAGAACTCACAAAGGAGCTTAAAGACCTTTAAAAAAAGATTGAGAAAAGAAACTTGTGATTCAATGGAATCATGAAAAAAGAGTCAAGGGCTTGGGAAAAATGATTCAAAAATAGAATTTTCCAAAAACAGATAAGAAAAAATTCACTGAAGAAAACAAATCTGTAAAGAGTATATTTGGTCAAGTACAAAAGAAAAAAAAAATTAACAAAAGTTAATTAAGGAAAAGTATATATGAAAAACTAGAATTAAACTTGTAGAAGTTAATGACTAATTGGTGCTATCAAGATTCAATCAAATTCTAAAGGCCTCATTTCCAAAATATATAGAGTATTGACTCTAATTTATAAGAAATCAAGCCATTCTCCAATTGATAAATGGTCAAAGGATATGAACAGACAATTCTCAGACGAAGCAATTAAAACTATTTCTAGCCTTTTGAAAATATGCTCCAAATCATTATTAATCAGAAAAATGCAAATTAAGACAACTCTGAGATACCACTACACACCTGTCAGATTGGCTAGAATGACAGGGAAAGATAATGCGGAATGGTGGAAGGGATGTGGGAAAACAGGGCCCTAATACATTGTTGGTGGAACTGTGAATACATCCAGCCATTCTGGAGAGCAATTTGGAACTATGCTCAAAAAGTTATTAAACTGTGCATACCATTTGATCCAGCAGTGTTTCTACTAGGCTTATACCCCAGAGATACTAAAGAAGGGAAAGGGACCTGTATGTACCAAAATGTTTGTGGCACCCCTGTTTGTAGTGGCTAGAAGCTGGAAAATGAACGAATGCCCATCAATTGGAGAATGGTTGAGTAAATTGTGGTATATGATTTTTTTTTATGGAATATTATTGTTCTGTAAGAAATGACCAGCAGAATGAATACAGACAGGATTGGTAAGACTTACATGAACTGATGCTAAGTGAAATGAGCAGAACCAGGAGGTGATTATATACCTCAACAATGATACTGTATGGAGAAATCCAAAGAAGTGTATTTCTTTGACAAAGAGAAGATCTAACTCAGCTTCAATTGATCAAGGATGGACAGAAGCAGCTATATCCAAAGAAAGAACACTGGGAAGTGAATGTAAATTGCTTGCATTTATGTTTTTCTTCCCGGGTAATTTATACCTTCTGAATCCAAATCTCCCTGTGCAACAAGAGAAGTGTTCGGTTCTGCACACATATATTGTATCTAAGATATACTCTAACCTATTTAACATGTATAGAACTGCTTGCCATCTGGGAGAGGGGGTGGAGGGAGGGAGGGAAAAATTGGAACAGAAGTGAGTGCAAGGGATAATGTTGTAAAAAGTTACCCTGGCATGGGTTCTGTCAATAAAAAGTTATTAAAAAAAAAGAATCAATCAAATTCAAATGATTGAAAAAATGGGGGTAGGGTGAGGAATGTAACATTCCCCATGTGAAAAAACAAGTGACTTGAAAACAGATGACAAGAGACAATATCAGAATAAATGGACTACCTAAAAGACAAAATCAAAAGGAGGATCTGGACAGTATATTCAGAGAAATTGTTGAATAAAACTGTGTTGATGTCCTGGATCCAGAGGGTTAAAAAAAAAAAAAAAGAAATAAAAATTCCTAATCGCCTCAGGAAAGATAGACCAAAAAAATTGCTGAAGGAACATAATAGCCAAATTTCAGAACTACTAAGGAGAAAAATACTACAAGTAGACATAAAGAATTAATGAAAATATCAGGAAATCACAATCAGGAAAACATAGGAACAGGTTGGCAGCTGCAACACTAAAGGCCTGGAGATTATAGAATAAGATTATTCTGGAAGGCATAGGAGCTAGGATTACAAACCAATACAATTTACCCAGCAAAATTATGTATAATACTTTAATGTGAAACAGGAGGATTCCAAGCTTTCATAAGGAGAAGGCAGAACTAACTAAAAAATATGACCTCCAAAATCAAGGAAACAAAAAGTAAAAGGGTAAAGGAACAGATAAGGGATCCAATAGAACTAAAATGTTTACAATATCACATGGAAAAATGACACCTGTAATTCATAATGATCGTATCAACAGTATGACTAGAAAAATACACATATTGGTAAATTTGAGGGAATGACATTAAACTTAAATGATGAGAAAGAAAGGTACACACAGAGTAAAGGTAAGGGGCTTTAAACTTTTGCTTAAGCAAAAAAAAAAAAAAAAAAAAAAAAAAAAGCAACACACCAATTCTATTCTCAAAACAAGCAAAAACAAAAATTGACCTAATCAAACAAGATAAGAAACTACATCCTGCTAAAAGGTACCATTGAGGGTGAAGCAATATCAGGATTAAATATATATATATATATATATATTCTCTTTTTTTTCCCTTTTTTCTTTTAATTATAGCTTTTTATTTACAAGTTATATGCATGGGTAATTTTGCAACATTGACAACTGCCAAACCTTTTGTTCCAATTTTTCCCTTCCTTCCCCCTTCCCCCTCCCCCAGATGACGGGTTGACCAACCAATACATGTTAAATAAGTTAAAGTATAAATTAAATACAATATTAGTATACATATCCAAGCAGTTATTTTGCATAGTGTACAGTTAGCTTGTGAAGAAAATCAAAAATGCAGGCGAACAAAAATAGAGGGATTGGGAATTCTATGTAGTGGTTCATAGTCATCTCCCAGAGTTCTTTTTCTGGATGTAGCTGGTTCAATTCATTACTGCTCTATTGGAACTGATTTGGTTCTTCTCATTGTTGAAGAATTGATCATCATATAGTATTTTTGTTGAAGTATATAATGATCTTCTGATCCTGCTCAGTTCACTCAGCATCAGTTCATGTAAGTCTCTCCAGGCCTTTCTGAAATCATCCTGCTGATCATTTCTTACACAACAATAATATTCCATAATATTCATATACCACACTTTATTTAACCATTCTCCAATTGATGGGCATCCACTCATTTTCTATTTTCTGGCCACTACAAAGAGGACTGCCACAAACATTTTGCCACATATAGGTCCCTTTCCCTTCTTTAAAATCTCTTTGGGATATAAGCCCAGTAGAAACACTGCAGAGTCAAAGGGTATGCACAGTTTGATAACTTGTGGAGCATAGTTCCAAATCTCTCTCCAAATGGCTGGATATATTCACAATTCCACCAACAATGTATCAGTGCCCCAGTTTTCCCACATCCCCTCCAACATTCCGCATTATCTTTCCCTGTCAGTCTAGCCAATCTGACAGGTATGTAGTGGTATCTCACAGTTGTCTTAATTTGCATTTCTCTGATTAATAATGATATGGAGCATCTTTTCATATGGCTAGAAATAGTGTCAGTTTCTTCATATGAGAATTGTCTGTTCATATCCTTTGACCATATATCAATTAGAGAATGGCTTGATTTCTTATAAATTAGAATCAATTCTCTATATATTTTGGAAATGAGGACTTTATCAGAACCTTTCACTGTAAAAGTGTTTTCCCAGTTTATTGTTTCCCTTCTAATCTTGTCTGCATTAGTTTTGTTTGTACAAAAACTTTTCAGTTTGTTGTAATCAAAATTTTTTATTTTGTGATCAATAATGATTTCTAGTTCTTCTTTGGTCATAAATTCCTTCCTCTTCCACAGGTCTGAGAGGTAAACTATTCTGTGTTCCTCTAATTTATTTATAATCTCATTTTTAGGTAGGTCATGAACCTATTTTGACCTTATCTTGGTTTATGGTGTTAAGTGTGGATTAATGCCTAGTTTCTGCCATACTAGTTTACAATTTTCCCAGCAATTTTTGTCAAACAGTAAGTTATTATCCCAAAAGCTGGGGTCTTTGGGTTTGTCAAACACTAGGTTGCTATAGTTATTGACTCTTTTGTCCTTTGAACCTAACCTATTCCACTGATCAACTAATCTATTCCTTAAGCCAATACCAAATGGTTTTGGTAACTGCTGCTCTATAATAAAATTTTAGATCTGGTACAGCTAAGCCACCTTCATTTGATTTTTTTTTTCATTAATTCCCTTGAAATTCTTCACCTTTGTTTTTCCATATGAATTTTGTTGTTATGTTTTCTAGGTCATTAACATGGTTTTTTGGTAGTCTGATTGGTATAGTACTAAACAAATAGATTACTTTAGGTAGTATTGTCATCTTTATTATATTTGCTAGCCCTATCCAATAGCATTTAATATTTTTCCAATTGGTTAAATCAGACTTATTTTGTGTGAAAAGTGTTTTGTAGTTTTGCTCATAAAGTTTCTGATTTTCCCTTGGCAGATAGTTTCTTAAGTATTTTATACTATCAGTAGTTACTTTAAATGGAATTTCTCTTTGTAACTCTGATTATTGGATTTTGTTAGTGATATATAAGATATATAGGAATGCTGATGATTTATGTGGGTTTATTTTGTATCCTGCAACTTTGCTAAAGTTGTGGATTATTTCTAATAACTTTTTAGTAGAATCTCTGGGGTTCTCTAAGTATACCATCATATCATCAGCAAAGAGGATAATTTGGTTTCCTCATTGCCTACTCTAAATTCCTTTAATCTCTTTCTCAACTTTTATTGCTAAAGCTAGCATTTCTAATGCAATATTGAATAATAATGGTGATAGTGGGCAACATTGTTTCACTCCTGATCTTATTGGGAATGGTTATAGTTTTTCCCCATTACATATGATGATTACTGATGGTTTTAAATAGATGTTGCTGATTATTTTAAAGAAAAGTCAATTTATTCCTATACTCTCAAGTGTTTTTAATAGGAATGGAAGTTGGATTTTATGCTTTTTCTGCATCTATTGAGATGATCATATAATTTTTGTTAATTTGGTTATTAATATGCCCAATTATATTGATAGTTTTCCTAATATTGAACCAGCCCTGCATTCCTGGTATAAATCCTACTTGATCATAGTGTATTATCCTGGATGATTTTCTGTAGTCTTTTTGCTAATATTTTATTTAAGATTTTAGCATCAATATTCATTAGGGAGATTGGTCTATAATTTTCTTTCTCTGTTTTTAACCTGCCTGGTTTAGGTATCAGTATCATGTCTGTGTTATAAAAGAAATTTGGTAGGACTCCTTCATTTCCTATTTTATCAAATAATTTATATAGCATTGGGGCCAATTGTTCTTTAAATGTTTGGTAGAATTCACATGTAAATCCATCTGGTTCTAGGGATTTTTTCTTAGGGAGTTGATTAATAGCTTGTTCTATTTCTTTTTTCTGAAATGGGACTATTCAAGCAATTTATTTTTTCCTCTGTTAATCTGGGAAGCCTATATTTTTGGAGGTAGCCATCCATTTCACTTAGATTATCAAATTTATTGGCATAAAGTTGGCAGTAACTCCTTTTTTCTCTCCTTATTTCTCCTTATTTCTCTAATTTCCTCTTCCTTGGTGGAAAGTTCTCCCTTTTCATTTTTAAGACTACTAATTTGATTTTCTTCTCTCCTTTTTCTAATCAGATTTACCAAAGGTTTATCAATTTTATTGTTTTATTTTCATAAAACTAACTCTTAGTTTTATTTATTAATTCAATAGTTTTTTTTTATTTTCAATATTATTAATTTCTCTTTTTAATTTTAGAATTTCAAATTTA
The DNA here is from genome assembly GCF_902635505.1 of Sarcophilus harrisii. NCBI lineage: Eukaryota > Metazoa > Chordata > Mammalia > Dasyuromorphia > Dasyuridae > Sarcophilus > Sarcophilus harrisii. The sequence continues at coordinate 483,726,442 of NC_045426.1, read as the reverse complement.
GCATTTGTTTGGGGGTTTTAATTTGCTCTTTCTCTAGCTTTTTACGTGGCAAGCCCAATTCATTGATCTCTTTATTTTATTCAAGTCAGCCTCTAAGGATATAAAATTTCCTCTTATTACTGCTTTGACTGCATCCCACAAATTTTGGTATGATATCCCATCATTTTCATCTTCTTGAGTGAAATTATTGTGTCTATAATTTGCTGTTTTACCCAATCATTCTTTAAGATGAGATTGTTTACTTTCCAATTACTTTTTGGTCTGTTTATCCCCAACTTTTTGTTGAATGTAGTTTTTCTTGCATCGTAATCTGAAAAGGAAGCATTTATTTTTCTGCCCTCTGGAATTTAATTTTGTGGTCTTCATGTCCTAATATGTGGTCAGTTTTTGTCTAGGTTACATGAACTGCTGAGAAGAAACTATACTCCTTTCTGTCACCATTCAGTTTCCTCCAAAGATCTATCATGCCTAATTTTTCAAATATTCTATTTACCTCTTTAATTTCTTTCTTGTTTGTTTTGTGGTTTGATGTATGTAATTCTGAGAGTGAAAGGTTGAGATCTCCCACTATTATATTCTTGTTGGCTATTTCTTTTTGCAATTTTCTTAACTTCTCCTTTAGCAAGTTAGATGCTGTATAACTTGTTGCATATATGTTTAATATTGGTATTGCTTCATTGTCTATGCTGCCCTTTAGCAAGATATAGTTTCCTTCCTTATCTCTTTTACTTAGATCGATTTTTGCTTTTGCTTGATAAGGATGATAGTACCTTGAAAAGGATGGCTACCTCTGCTTTTTTTACTTCACCTAAAGCATAATAGATTCTGCTCCAGCCTTTTACCTTTACTCTGTATGTATCTCCCTACTTTAAAAGTGTTTCTTGTAAACAACATAATGTAGGGTTCTGACTTTTAATCCAATCTGCTATCCACTTCTGCTTCATAGGAGAGTTCATCTCGTTCAAATTGAAAATTACTAATTCTGTATTTCATGCCATCTTATTATTTCCAGATTATGCTTTTCTTTTTCTTGTCCCACCTTACCCACTTTCTCAGTATCAAACTTATGGGCCCCAGTCACGTCACACAGCTCTCCCTCTTTAAGATCCTTCCCTCCCCTCTTTGATTCCCTTCCCCTTTCTTGTACCCTTCCCTTATTATTCTTTTCCTTTTCCCTTTTCCTCTCTCATTTTTTTTAATGAGGTGAGAGAGGATTCTCTGCAAAACAAATATATCAATTATTTTCTCTTTGAGCCAACTCTGATGAGATTAAGATTCACATAATGTTCCTCTCTCTAAGTTCCCTCAGATATGATAGTTTTCCTTTTCCTATTTGTGGGATGTAGTTTCACTCTTTTTGTCTCCCCTTTTCCTTTTGTCTAACACTATTTCCTTTCCATTCCTACTTCCCTTTTTATGTAATATCAGTAAAATCAGATTATACATGTGGTCTTTATGTATATCCACAAAAGAAATACAATTCTCAAGAGTTCCTTTTATTTTTTTCTGCTTCTCTTGAGTCTTATGGTTGGAGATCAATTTTTTGCTTAGATCTGTTTTTTTTTTTCTTAGAAACAAATGGAATCCATCTGTTTCATTGAATGTCCATGTTCTTCCACAGAAGAAAATGCTCAGCTTAGCTGAGTAGTTTATTCTTGGCTATATTCCAAGTTTTTTTGCCTTTTAGAATATCAGATTCCAGGCCCTTTGATCCTTCAATATGGAGGCATCCAGATCTTGAGTAATCCTTATTGTGGCACCTCAGTATTTAAATTGTTATTTTTTTCCCTGACTGCTTGTAATATTTTTTCCTTAATCTAATAGTTCTGAAATTTGGCCACAATATTTCTTGGAGTTTTTATTTTAGGATCTTTTTCAAAAGGTATTTGATGAATTCTTTCAATGCCTATTTTACCTTGTGATTCTATTATAACTGGGCAGTTTTCTTTGATTATTTCCTATAAAATAGTATCAAGGCTCCTTTTTTTCATCATAATTTTCGGGAAGTCCAGTAATCTTCAGGTTATCTCTCGTAGATCTATTTTCCAGATCTGTTGTTTTTCCAAGTAGATATTTAACATTTTTTCCTAATTTTTCTTTTTTTTTTTTTTTTGTTTTGCTTGAATGATTCTTGATGTCTCAATGAATCATTCATTTCTATTTGTTCAGTTCTGAATTTTAATGAGTTATTTTCTTCATTAGCTTTCTTTACACTTCTTTTTTGTATATGTCCAATTGAGTTTTTAAATGAGTTGTTTTGCTCTATGGAATTTTTTTTTCCATTTCACTTTTTTTTTAGTGAGTTATTTTCTTTTTTCAATTCACAAATCCTACTTTCTTGGGAAATCTTTATCTTTTCCAATTCACAAACCCTACTTTCCTGTCAGTTCTTTACCTTTTCCAATTCACAAATCCTACTTTCTTTGGATTTCTTTACCTTTTCCAGTTCACAATTTTGGTTTCCTGAACTTCCTGGGAGTTTTTTTAATTTTTCCAATTCACATTTCAGGACATTGTTACTCTCTTGTGTAGCTTTTCTTTCCTTTCCCCATTTTTCTTCTAGCTCTCTTTTAAGATTCTTAATAGTTTCTTCTAGAAGAGCCTTTTGTGTTGGGGACCAACAATTGTCTGGAGCCTCTCTGCTATTAGTCTCCTAAGGTTTAAAAACCTGCTTTCTTTTGGTATAGAAGCTATCGATTATCCTTTTGATTTTTTTATTCATTTTTTTTAAAGCCTGTAGGGTCTGCCTTCAGGGCCATGAGGTTACCAGCTTCCTCTGCAGAGCAGTGATAGTGGATGGACTGTAGCTGTCGATGGACTGCAAACAGCTGTGGGGTACAGGAGTGCTCTGGTTAAAATTTCCCTACTGGAAGTAATTAGGCTTGGGTTGAGCTGTGGAAGTGCTCTGCAACAAACCTTCCTGTGTGGATTAGCAACTGCCTGGAGGCTAAAGGTTGAGCAGTGAAAGTGTCACCACCCCAAGTCAAAGCCCACAGTGGGCCTGTGGTATTGTCAGTTGTCCAGCAAATAGTCCCACATTGATCAGAATTTCTCTGCTCAGGGAAGCACAGTCCAACTGCAGAAGTTCTATTGCTCCAGGCCGAGCCCCACACTGTGCAGATTAGAGGCTGCCCCGGGCTGCACTCCCCTGCCATGTAGATGCTCCTAGAGCCTGCTAGAGCCCTGTGCTGCAGTTTGCAGCTGCACAAATCTGTTGTAGTCTGTGCTGAGTAACTTCAGGTTTTGGGTGGGTATAGCCAGATCTTATTAGGTTCTGGCATTTTTACCATACCCTCTGTTTTTGGCTTTAATTTCTTTCCTCATCTGCTATTTTGCAAGCAGAGCAGAGCAATCAGCCTGTGCCAGAGTCATCTCTAACTTTTCTAGCCACATAGGCCACCCCCACCTCTGGTCTACTCTGGACGCTAATCTCTCCTAACTTCCTACCTGCCTTAATCTGCTCCAGCCCCTCAGGGCAAACCTTTCTTGGTGATCTTCCAGATTATCTTCAGCTGGTAAATTGTGGTACTTCTAATCTTCATGGATTTTACCAGTGAAGAGCTATTTTTGAGGCTGAATTTAATAATTGATTGTGAGGATATGAGAGGAGCATAGAAAGTCACATGTGCCTTCTCTGCCATCATGGCTCTGCCCCTCAGGACTAAATATATATGCACCAATTAATGTAGAATTCAAATTAATTTTTTTTAATTTTCTATTTACTAAAAGAACAAAAAAGAAAGACAGAAAAGGAAAAGAAAGCAAAATAAAACAGAGCATTGACATGCTCTGAGAACATCTGACATCTGACATGTTCCCAGTAGAACACCAGGGAGGATTCAAAATATGTAACAATTACTAGTTCAAGGAAATTTATATAATAGTAGAAGAAATTCTATTTGTGAATGTCCATCTTTTCTTTAATTCCTTGTAGGATGTTTTTTTATTCTCTGCTGTGTGCCTTTTTTACTTGATTCTTTTTTTCCCCTTTCTTCATCCCCTTTCTTCCTCAAGAGGATATATTTTAAGAATACATCAGAAGAGAGAGAGAGAAAGAAAGAGAAAGAAAGAGAGAGAGAGAGAGAGAGAGAGAGAGAGAAAGAGAAAGAGAGAGATTCATGTGCACTTATGCCCTCTCACATTTATATTAACACATATATTTATGTATTCACAGCAACACATAGATCCCCACATGTGTATATATCTATATATCTATACACACATACATAAAACAACATGCATACATATATACATATACCAACACACATATATAGACATACACATATGCATTTTCCCATATATAAACATGCATCTAGAAAGTTACAGTAATGCATATTTCTCTCTTGATTGAATCTTTCAATTTGACTTTATCTAAGATTACTAGCAAAACTTTTTTTTCTAGTAAATTCTACTCCTGTTCCTTATTGTAGTGTTTATATTTATCTCTTCTTTCCTATTCCTGCTAATTCTTCTGCTTTAACCCTGCTCCATAATTTGTCTTGCTATTTACTTAACCTTCCCACATCTGTGGATCCAATTCTTGTATTATTCTGTCAATTTTTGCTTCCCCCACTGGCCATCCCTCCCTCCCTTATTTATTTATAGATTTTAGGGGTATTCTACCTATCATAGTATATATGTATTGTTGCTTATTTACCCATGCCCAAGGTGAGTAGCTTTTCAGAACTACAAATCCTTCTACCCCCTCTAAAAATTCTTTGTCTATTCTTCCTCTGCATCTCATTTCTATAACATAATTAATATTTTTTAACTTATCCTAGGTGGTTTTAATTTCTAGAGACAGATCATACTCAGCTCTGCTCCAATTTTTTTTTTAGTTGCCCAAATTGTTGATGTAAAGGTAAAAACTGTAAATAATTTGTCCATGTTAAGTTCTTTGAAATTGATCTTTGGATATTGGCTCTTCTATATTAAATTTTCTATTGAGTTTAGGTTTGGTTGAAAGAAAGACCTGAAGATTTGCAAGTTCATTTAATGTCCATTTTTTCACTAAATATTATGGAAAATGTTGTTAGATATATTATTTATGACTGTAGGCCTAGTTCCTTTGATCACCAATATATATGATTCCAGGGCCTGTGATCTTTTATTGTAGTTGCTAATAAGTCCCGAAAAATTCGAATTGTAGTTCCAGAATATTTGATTTTGTTGTTGTTGTTCCTTGCAAAATTTTCTCTTTGATCTGGTTCAAAATTTGGCAATAATAACCTTAGGTATTATAAAGGAACACTTTGAGATGGTCAAAATGAGTTTTTTTCTATTTCTACTTTCTTATCCTGTTATATCATCCAGAACAGTTTTCTTGGATTATTTCTTACTTTGTTATAAATTAGTAGGAGAGCAACTAAGTGAATATTACAATATTAATGGTCCTGATTCGATTCTTAAAGAATTCTATACATATAACTTAATACAATTGACTTTATTGAATTATATAAGTAATTAGAATAAGGAAAAAGAAGAAAGTGCAGGAGAGGGAGATACTGTGGGACATCTGCAAACAACTGTCATATGAATGACTGGTGAAAATGCAGCTATAGCAATAATGATAAAACAACTTGCTAAAGAAAATGCTAATGAGGTTTGAAGAAGAATTATATGGGGACTACACAAAGATGCTCCTTTAGAGGAGATCATAAGATGCTGTGCCATAGTGGGCACAAATGCCTTTTATATCCAGGCTATGATGCAGAAAGTGGGAACATAGGGTCCCTCTTGGCAAGGGACTTCCAGAGAGACTAATCAATGTTTTCAATGTGGTAAAGTAGGGCATCTAAAAGCTCAGTGTTGGCACAGAGATAGAGTGAGAGGACAGGGTGAGAAAACAAGACCCAAAACCCTATGTCCAAAATGCAACAGAGGCTTCCATTGAGCCTCAATATGTAGACTGACCCAGGGAAATGAGAGGCAAGGCCCAGCTCCAAGACCTCAGACAAAAAACAGGTAGGTCATGATGGCAGCCAAGTGTACACCCAGAGAGTCTTTAGAAGTTCAATACTCTGACATGATCAATCAGCCAAGAAGCAATTATATGGGAGAAAGGAATTACAATTGGGGAGAATACAGGCTTTTTACCCCAACAGAAGGGCAGTGTCCAGTGCAAGCAGCTTCAATATAATTGCCAGGTGATGAGGAGAATTCCCGAAAGTGGTAAATGGAAGGGATCAGATAGATTAATTGCTTGGGGGAGGGGGTTTGTTCATATCTCTATAGATAGAGAAGAAATCAGATGAGTGTCAACAAGCTGTATTCCCCTTGTCTATCAGAGAGAGACAGAAAAAGAGAAAAACCTTGAAACAAAGGAGAAAATCTAAAAAAAATCTGACACTGAAAGAGCTTGGTTGATATTGAGACTGTTACAGAACTTCAAAATCCGAAGGAATCATCAGATTCCCTGAGATGAAAAATTGTTAATAAGACTATTGCAGAACTGCAAAATCAGCAGGAATCATTGCATTCCCTGAGACATGATAAGACTGATAAAGGACTGCAAAACAAGCAGGAGTCATTGGATTCCCTGAGACATGATAAGACTATTACAGGACTTCAAAATCTTCAGGAATCATTGAATTCCATGACACATGAATTAATGGACAATAGATTGGTTTTGGACTATTTGTAGGCTATATATATATATATATTTCCTCATGTTGATTTATGTTGTTTGTTACATCACTACTAGCCTGTGCTATATTGCTATGTGCTTATGTAACACTTCCCATGTTGATGGATTTATGTATGTCTGTTTCAAGTGAGACCCTTCAGAAACCCGCTAATCTGGTTTGATTTCCCATTTCCCTTTGGTGTTTTCATCTCCCTTCCTGAGATATCAGGGAAGAAGGTTTGATCACCTCCTTTATGGTGTTTTCATCTCCCTGAGAAGTCAGGGAGGGCATGACCACCTCTGTTCTAAAACAAATGAAAGCAAGAGATACCACAAGCCAGAATTCTGTACTTGAAACAAGGTTTCTTACCAGGTGCTAACTCAATGGAATTGATAAACAATGGTTATCTAGTTTAGCATGGTGATTAATAGTTCTCTAGTTCAGTATGATTGATTTAATCTTACCACAAATAATGGTTCCCTAGTGATATAATGATTGGTTTATACTCTAAATAATCTAATTATAATAGAGCATGTAAGCTGGGACAAACTCAGTCAAGGTCAGATTCAGAGAAGACAGAGGACTGGAGGCAGGAGCTCAAGCTCTCAGAGCTAAGGAGAGAGATTCACTCCATCTCATACCACCATGGTGACTGGCCTGTCCTCCTGCATTTTTTCCACCGAGACCAAGCTATCCAGGGCCTCTGGCATGGAGACAATAAAGAATTTGGACTTTAACACCTGGCTATTCTTGTGGTGATTACTCTACTGAAACGAAGGTTGGTTTAGAGACCTCCAGAAAACCAAGCAGAAACTACAGTATCAAATTTTTTTTTGTTTGTTTTTGTTTTTGTTTTTTGTCACAAATATGAAGTAGTCTAATTATTTTTATATTTTCTCTTCTATATCTGTTCTCCATATCTGTTGTTTTTCTTAAAAATGTTTCACCTTTTGGCTATTTTTTTTTTCATTCTTTATATTCTGTTTTGTCATTTATTTGTCTCTAACTTCATTAGCTTCCCCTTATTCAATTCTTATTTCCAAAGAGTTATTTTAGTCTTGAAACTCTGTATTTACTTTTCTAATTGGATAACTTTTTTCATAATTTTCTTGTTTTTTATCTCTTTACTATCTATCTACTCTTTGGAGTAGGAACTTTTTTTTTTTTTAAATTTCAGTATCCTCTGAAGACGAAGCTTGGTCTTTTCTATTCCCACAACAAGTTTCTATGGTTGGGATCTTTCTTCTTTACCAATTCAGTTTCTAATGAGAAGTAACCACCTCTGATCATGAGAGGGATGATGTCTCTAGCTTCACTTCATCTCTACCCTCTGACCTGGAACCCTAAACCAATAACTTTACCCTACTGCAAGTCCCCACAGTCAGCAGAGGCCCTGTTCTACTACTTCTGCACTCACTAAATGTGCTGGTTCCTTCTTACCTAGGGCCACATCTCAGCCCAGCTGCCTCTGGTGTTCCTAATCAGATGAACAGTTCAGGAGATGAAAGTTTCTGTAGTTTCTAATGAGACTCCAGCCAAACCCAGCTACCCCCGCTAGGGTCCCCACTTGGTATTTTTTGTGGAGGTAGCTGGAGGTGTTTGCATTTTACACTGCTTAGTCCTCAGCCTAGGATCTTTCTTCAGATCTTTTTGGGTTGTACCAGGAGTTCTCCTGTTCTGCCCCAAGTCGTCTTGATTTTTTTTACTAATTTATGTTTGCCCTAAAGTGCAAATTTGTTCCATTTATGGGAGAAATTTGAAGGATCATCTTCCCTAAATCCTCTCTCATCCAAATTCTTAAAACAAAAAGTTTAGTGAATTACAGTAAAAAATAAACAGCAAAACTATTCTAGTGAGGGATTTCAAATTTCATCCCCTCTCATAATTTAACAAATCTAAAGAAAAAAAAAAAACAAACATAGGAAAAAACACTAAGGAGGTAAATAGAATATTAGAAGACAGATGGCAGTTCTTCAGAGAAAATTAATGGGAAAAGAAAGGTATATAACTTTTTCTTTCAGCAGCACATTCACTTACACAAACACAGACTGCAATTGGATACAAAAAAACCTCAAATTAAAAAAAAAACATAAATATTAAATGTATTCTTTTAATATCATAATACAATTAAAAGGACATTCAACCAAAATCAGTGGAAAGATATATTAATAATTAATGAAAAAATAAATAATCTAATCCTAAAGAAAAAAAATGAATCAAAGAACACATTATGGAAACAATCAATAAAGGGAATTTAATCAATTAATGAAATCAACCAATTAATTAGGCAGCAACAAGCATCTTACAACATACACCAACATAAGATGAAAATGAGTACATGAATTAGACATTAAGGTTTATATAATAAACAAAGAAGTTCAGCATGGAAAATTTTATCTTTCACTTCTATGGATAAGGGTTATAAGAATTTTTAAGCAAACAAGAACGAGAGAACGTTACAAGATATAAAATGAATATCTTATTATATTAATATTTTTTGCACAGACAAAACCAATGCAGCCAAGATTGGATGGAAATCCAGAATTAGGGACAAATTTATAGTAAATTTCTCTAATAAAAATCTTATTTCTTAAATATATAGATAAGTCAAATGTATAAAACCATGAGTAATTCCCCAGTTGATAAATAATCAAAGGATATGAAAAGAAAGTTTTCAGAGGAAATCTACTCTAAATCATTATTCCTTTTTCATCCTGTGCTTATATATTTGTTTTCATGTTATTTCTTTCTTTAGATTGAGAGGTCCTCCAAAGCTTCATATGCCTCAGTGTAGCCCAGGGAAATGCAAAGTTTCAACCTCTGGCTTCAACTCATGCCAGTTACCAACACTAGGGCCTCAGCTGAATACCTGGTAAACTGTCAGACTTCAACAACCTCTAGTCACTCCAGTCATTCCTCACTCCATCCCTTTAGTCAGCAGCAGAAACAAGGATCATCTCAGGGGCATAGAGAAACATCAGTGTAGCACCAGGTAAACGCCCATGGCTTATATCCAGGGGCAAAAGAAGCCCCAAACAGTACTATTTTCAACTAGGAAACAGATCAATTTGAAAAGAAATGGGAAAAGAGAGAGAAAGAGACGGAAAGAGAGCAAGAGAAAGTGAGGAAAAACAACAAGAAAAAGAATCTGACAATCATAGAAAGTTATGATGGTGATAGAGAAAAATAAGACATAAACTAAGAAGACAACAATGTCAAAGTATCATTAGGTACAGGAAATAATTTCAAGCACACAGAAAACTCATGGAAGAATTTACAAAGGAACTTGAAATCTATATAAGAGAAAGATTGGGAAAGGAAATGGCATTCAGGAAAATCATGAAAAAAGAGAGTTAACAGTTTGAAAGACTGTTTAAAATGTAGAATTGGCTAAATGGAAAGGGAAAAATAAAAGTCTTGCTGAAGAGAACATCTCCTTTAAGAGTACAATTGGCTAAATAAAAAAGAAAATATAAAACCTAATTGAAGAAAACCCCTTAATAGTTATATTGTGAGTCCTTTGATTTTTGCTTGCTCTTGTATCCCTAGCAAGTAATCTAGTATATGGCACATATTAAACACATAATTTATTTTCCTTCTTTATTATGTCTCCTACTTTTAAAGAAAAATTTAAAAAGAATACAAATCACTTCCTATTTTTCTGTATGACATTTTTCTTGTTTATAAAATGAAGAGTTTAGGCTGTCTGAACTCTAATTTCTCCAATATTCCACAATTCTAGGCTCGCCTAGACCTTCCATATGACTCTAGGAGTTTGTATATTTAGTATTCTCCCTGGTGCATATTCAAGAACACAAATGAATTTAATTAAATAAATTAGAATTGTATAACTCTTCCATCAATCTAGAGGCATCTATAAGTGCTTATCACATACCCTTTGCTGAACTAATTATTGGGGACATAAAGATAAAAAGTCAAACAGTCCCTGTATTCAATAAATTTATATTCTAATAGGAAAGGTAATATATGCATGAGTATGTACCAGTATAAGTATAAAATGAATACAAGGTAATTGTGAGAAGAAGGGAAGTTGTAGCTACACTAATCATGAAGTTTCATGAAGGAGATAGCACATGAGTTGAGTCTTGAAGTAAGCTGATGACTCCAAGAGACAGAGTTGAGGGAGAATATTCCAGGCAAGGGGGCTAGTCAGTGGAAGACACAGAGGCAGGATCAGATAAAAAGAACAATATTCAATAAATGTTCATTTTCCCTGGAATGTATCTGGACTACTTCTTCCTAATTTGTTCCTCATATTATTATTGACTAAATATTTGTGGTTTTTATTCTTTTTCTCCAAGTCAGGAAATTCTAATTATTTGAGCTAAAAGCAAAAATCAAATCTGGGGAAAACTATTTTCAAAACTCGAAATCTAAATGATTCATTTTTGGCATCTTGACAACCAACACAAACTATTCCATTAGGTTATCAATATTATTAAAAGCAGCAGCAACAGATGCTATTGCTGTTAAGCATATTCCGCATAATTATTGCATTCAGAATTGAGATGAAAGAATAGAATTTCAAAGGTATAAAGGTTTTAGTCAAAATTTAAGTGAGATGTTTCAAATAATTAAAGTTATTCAACAGTGGTAAACATTCCCATGAGAGGTAATAGAGTTATACTTAAAAGTACTCAAGAGTCAAGGTGACCATATGAGAGCGACATTGCATAATGTTTTTTCTGCTTTTGTGGAAGAATGAACTAAATGACTATTAAGTACAAATCTTAAATTATATTATACTTATGAATTATTTTAATCAACAAATATAGAAAATTATTCTCATAAATTTTTAAAATAAAATAAGACAGATTATTTTACTTTCCTAAACCACCTTCTATAGTCTGGATACCATTAGCTAGGGCACTCTATGTATGAGAAAGTCTTTACTTCAACTTTTAAAAATCTTTGATTTTCTTTAAATCTCAGCATATTGCTTCCCAAAGCAATCAATAGACTTTTGCTCTTCTAATTATCATAGATTTACTTTTTAACATATAAATTGAATTTCTATATCCATTATTCACTTTCATCTCTGCCCTCCCATAATTTCAGCTCCTTGAGAGTAGGAAATGATTTTAATTTATTTTATCTTTATGTCACCAGTTCCTAGCACAGTGCTTTTTACATAGAAGAAACTTAAATACTAGTTGAGCAGGCTTGACAACATTTTTTTGTACTCTAAATTAATTTAAAGACTTCTTTATATAACTATTAACAGAAGAATTAATGTATAAAAGAATGCTCAAAAGTAATATAGCAGCTAGGCCACTGTTGATCAACTTTTCCCAGACTAAGTTAAGTCTTAGGTTCATTAGAAATGGAATTTAAAATATCACTTTAACACCAGCAATTTAATTGAGTTCTTTTACCTCATTCTTTCCGAGAAACCCCACCCCTCCTACTTTATGTTCAAATATTATTTGTGAACTTCAAAGCCCAGAGAACTTGGATTTGAGACAATATAGACGAGCTTTTACAGTTTTTTTTTTCTCTTGTCCTTTCTTCAGTACTCCCAATATCAAGAAAACAAGCTGTTAAAACCTTGCCATGAATAAAATGGAGACTCATTTCTCTGTCATTTGGTCCAGCTGTTACTTGTCATATCTCTAAACAAGTACCTCACTGAGGATTCCAGAACCTTTGTCTCCATATCATGTCTTCATTCTGCTGAATTCTTAGGAGTCTTTCTCTTCAACAACTTTTTTTTTTTTTTTTTATGTGACACTTTTATAACTTAATCCATTATGGGCAAAGTAATACAAAATGATGACGTTTCCTAAAAAAAAAAAAAAAAAAAAAAAAAAAAAAAAAAATTCTAAAATTCCAAATTAAAAAAAAAAAATCAGTTGAACCATTACCCCCTTTAGTCATTAGAAAAATAATGGATATTTCAGTTTATTGTTGGATTAGGTGACCAAAATAGTAATGATGAAAAGTTGAAATCTAAACATTTAATATGAATGTGAAACCAAATGAAACATTTCAATAGTTCAACTTCTGTTTGCTTCCAAACTAGGAAATATGAAACTAATCCTGCTTCATATGTAAATGGCATGGTGTCAAAGGGGTAATTATATGGATAGATATCTTTTCTGAAAAAAAAAAAGATTACTTAGGGCATTTATAGTCTTTCTGAAACAAGCAAAATCCATAAAACAATCCTTTTGTTATTTAAATGTTATTAATATATTTTTAAAATACCTGAGAAGTTTTTGTAACAGGGACATTTCATAGGACCTGACTAAAAATGAAAAATCTTTGACGTTTTCCAACTACAAATTCCTAATGATGTTTGAGTACATAAGTGTCAGAATTCCAGTTTTTACCAACCATAAGACTAGTAAAAGTAATAGAATACCAGCTGAGTTATTTAAAATTTTGAAAGATGCTGTTAAAAACAAACATTAAATGCTATCACTAATTTGGAAAACAAAACAATGACTAGTTGATTAGAAAAAATCAGCTTTTATGCCAATCCTCAAGTAAGGCAATGCCAAGTATTCAAAATACCAAATAATTGTTCTCATTTCTTATGCCAACAAGGTTATGTTTAAAATTCTGTAAGTAAACTTCAGCAATATAGAATTCAAAAATTATTTTTAAAAAGAATGGTTTTTGTACAATCAGAGTAATGAGAGACTCAGATGTCAACGTTGCTGAATTAGGGAGAAAGCAAGGGAATTCATGTATATAGGAATGTGTGTGTGTGTATATATATATATTTTATATACATATAAAATATATATATGTATGTATGTATGTACATATGTATGTATGTATATGTGTGTGCACATATGCCCCAATTGGTCATTGTGTGAGTCCTCATTGACTCAGAGTGAATTTAAAAGCAATCATTTCTCTTTTGGTCAGAAACCCTGAATGTCTTCCCCTCCCAGATTTATTTAGCTAGTTACTTGTTTGTTGGGTTTTTGATTATGTGAAAGAGGTTGGTCTTTGAGTCAATTGCTTCCCATTTTTAGTAATTGAATGAGTGTGACCTCAATCAAACTGGGACCTGCTAAAGATCTTAGTTTAAAAAGGAAAGATCTCCCATTGCATTCAGACTTTTCTACAGCTGTTCCATCACTTCTTGGCAAATATGTGGAAAAGGAATGGAAGCAGTTTCAGATTGTACATTCACTGTCCTGATCTGTATCCAGTCACTGGACTAGATGGCTCTGGAGGGAAAGGTGAGATTGGTGATCTTGGACATCCTTCCTCAACTTAAGTTCAATTCACTTGCATATCATAGTATCACTTTTCTGATGTTATGATCCTCTTCAAGAACAAAGCACAAACAACTAGATTTGTGTGTGAGAATATGTATGGATGGATATATATATATATATATATATATATATATATATATCCATCCATACACACACACACACACACACACACACTCACACATCCATACATACATGTGTGCATATGTTTCTGCTTTGTTGAATACCACAAAAAATTGTATGGGGATTCACAACAAAAACAATTCTTTACAGAGATGGAAGTATCAAATCATCTTCCTTGTCTTCTGAGGAATCAATATACTGGACAAGAAACAAGAGTTAGATTGGAACATGGAACAATTGATTAGTTTGACACTAGAAAAGGAATACAACAAGACTGGATTACTGTCACATAATTTATTTAATTTTTATATGCAAAGTATATCAAACAAATGCCAGACAAGATGACTCAAAAGCTGGTATTAAAATTGTTGGAAAAAATCTTAACAATTTCAGATATGCAGATACCACCATTTGAAATGAAGATGAATTAAGAAACATCTTGATGAGAATAAAGAAGATACTAACAACCTTCTTAAAGTAAAACAAAACAAACAAAAAGAGCTAAACTCTTGGCAGCTGCTCTCATCACTTCTTGGGAAATATATGGAGAAGAAATGGAAGTAGTTTCAGATTGTATATTCTTAGGCTCAAGGATCACTACACATAGCAACTGAAGTCATAAAATTAAAAGATGATTGCTCCTTGGAAGAAAAGCTATGGCAAATCTGTTTAACATGTTGAAAAGCAAAGACATCATCTTACTGACAAATGTCTATAAAGCCAAAGAATGTTTTTTTTTTTTTTTTTTCCCTTTCTTTCTTGTTTTCCCAGTAGCAATGCTTGAGTGCAAGATTTGGATTATAAAGAAAGTTGATCCCCACAGAGCTGGTACTTTCCAATCATAGTGCTAAAGAAGACTTCTGAGAAATTAATTTAAATTTAAATCAGACTATTCACTGAAGGGTCAAATACTAAAGTTGAAACTTAAATACTGTGATAACATAATAAGAAGATGGGAATTTGTTGAAAAAGATTTAGATGTTGAGAAAAAGAAAAGGAGACTGCAGAGGGGACTGTGATGAATAGATAATGTCATGGAAATAATAAAAATGAATTTGGACAGATTTTGACAGGTAGTTGAGGACAGAAGAGCCTGGTGTGTCCATATTCCCACATTGCGGTCTATGTGATCAAAAAATGTCTGACAGTATGTCATGATTGAAAAAAACAAATACATCATACATTGTCTACCTTCCCATGGACTTCCCTTTATCACTTTTCAGTTTTTGTTTCACTCCAATAAATTTGGAGTAAAAATGTTTCTTTTCCTTTCTTTTATTTTTTGGCTTTAACACTATATGTTTTTACATGTACAATCAAATTTTAACATATTTCCATATGAATCATATTGGGGAAAAAATCAGAACAAATGAAAAAAAAAAACCTATGAGAAAACAGCAAAGTGAAAATACTGTGCTTTGATTCACATTCTTCCATAGTTCTTTATTCTCAATGCAGATGACATTTTCCAAGAGAGATTTCTTTGTTCCTATTTGATTTTTCAGTGAAGAGACCAAATTTCATTTTCTTTGTACACATAAAGAACATAACAGAAAACTAAGTGTTGTGCAACATTTGCAGATAAGTACAAACTTTTTCATTGTCCATCTCCTTCACTTGAAGCAAAAATTTTTGTTCTTCCCCCCCCCTTTTTTTTTTCTTTCTTGGTAGTTTTCATGGACAACATAGATATTTTCATGGTAAACTATCCACCACATTTGTTCAGCTGGCTTGGGGGAATGGGTCAAAGTAAGAGTCTATTACTTTTCATTTTGATTTATTTGCCCAGAGGATAGTACAGTACATTGAACCTTGTAAATCCCTATTAAATATTTGTTGGATGCAATAGGATTGGATTGAAATATACACTTATCTCACTGGTGTTTTTCCCTCAAGATGACTTAGCTTGATTAATTGCCTTTCACTGACAATTAGCTCTGAAAAAAAAATATCTCTCTGATCAAAGTCCAGTAAACATATAGGTAAGCACAATGATGAGATTATAGAAGTCACTTATATTCCCTAACTAGTGTTTTTTATTCCCATCTATCTTTCCCCATAGATTTTTTAATAACTATATTTCCAGCATTACTCAGGACATAACTAGATATTATTTAACTGCCTTTAATGGACAGTTAGTAGTTTGTTCATCCCATTTGTGTATTCAATTTTCTCCCATATTACTTTATAAACACCCTAGATATAGGAGTCTGTGTCATATTCTGTCTTTGCATCCCTAGTGCCTAGCACAGAGTTTTGCACAGAACAGAAACTTTACAAATGTATATATAGAGATAGATATGTGCATATATGTTATATGTACGTATATATATATACATATCTATATCCTCACATGCATTCAAATATATTCAATTAAAAGTAACTTTATTGGGAAATACTGACTTGTTTTATTGCTGATTTATGATGCAATGCCAGATTTGTCTTGCTCTTCTATAGTTTCATTGCCTTCACTGTAGTGACAGTTATAATAACTTGTTTTTGTCAGTAAACTGAGTAAATATGATTAGAAGTACACATGGGCTAAATTTTCATAGGATTGCACAGGGTTTCAGCTATGCATCTGTCATTAAAGTCAATAGAAGTTGGATAGCTAAAACCCCAGGCTACTCTCTGACAATTTATCCCATAGGGAACCCATAAGTGAAATAATAAAGTGCTATTTTTTTTCCCTTTTCAGTTAAATTCTTTGGAAGTAGGTTAAGTTTCAATCTTAGAGATTGAAATTCCTTATTTTTGCAAAAAAAGAGTAGTGCATCCAATTTTTTATTTTTTTTAAAAAGTAATTCTGAGAAATCTAAAACAATATACTTTCAGAGAGGCAGACTCTTTGTATAAATGTACAATACTTATTTCACAATGGCTTAAGCTTCTCAAATAATAGAATATCTGAATTGGAATGGTGCATAGAGGCATTTTATTTCAACCTGTACCAGCAAAGGAATCAGATCAATAACAGCCCTGACAAGTTGTCATCCAGCCTGCACTTGATTAAATTAGTGGTAGGTTAATAGGATTACTTAAAATAACATAAGAAGAGATTGGGGATAATCACTCCTATTTTAGACTGATAGCCTACTCTGCATTTGGCCATCTTTTAATATTAGGATGTTATCTCTGCAACTTCTGTCCCTTACTCTGAATTTTGACGTATTGGCCACATTCTGGGGCCAATTAAAAATAAATATAATTACTTTAATTATATTTAGTGTAATAGTCATGAAAATACTTGAAGCAAATTATCATGCTTTCTTAAGTCTTCTCTTCACCAGAATAGACCTTATTGGTTTCCTCAAAAGACTTTTAGATGGAATGATTTCATCATACTTAATGATCATACTTTTTGAATATGATACATGTTGCAAATATCTTTCTTAAAATTTCATATCCAGAAATGAAACAATAAATTATATGTGCTTTTCCCACCTTGAGAAACTGATTTTTGTTCATTTAAAACAAAACAAAACAAAACAAAAAGTTTGAAAGAGATTGGTACAGAAGGGGAAGGTTATGTGTGCTTTCAGATTGTGTCAATGTAATGTCAGTTTTACATATTTTACTTTTTTACAGAAGATTTCTCATGCTGAGTCAAATATGTAACTATCTATAAACAAGCAAACAAACCAAAAAAGCCAATAATACTTTTCTTTTAAGAAAAATAAATCAGACCATAGTGGGGAAAGACTCTTACTTACATAGAGTAAAAATAGTCAAAATGTCACTTGCCCCACTACTTGATTTGCATATGACCAATATGAAGAACTTAAAGTTGTCAGTTTGGAAAATATGATACCTAGTTTTTTTTTTTTGTTGTTGTTGTTGTTGTTTGTTTGTTTTTGGGGTGGAGGAGCATAGACAACTGGATGGTACAGTGGATAGACTATCATACCTAGTGTCAGAACAACGCATTTTCTGGAATAAAAATCTGACTTGAGGCACTTAGTGTGTGGCCCTGGGCAAGTCACTTAATCTGTTTGACCCAGTTTCCTTATTTGTAAAATGAGTAGGAAAAGGAAATGACAATCTGCTCTAGTATCTTTGCCAAAGAAACCACAAATGATGTCCCAAAGAGTAAGAAGCAATTGAATAATAACAGTGGGAAAATTATATGTTGTTGATTAAGATGGGGAAAAAAAATGTGGCTTTTTTTTTCTCTGTGAGATAGAGGTTAGTCATTTCAGATAAGGTATCCTTGTTTAGAGAAGAAAGGCTTTTTCAGGAAGAAATCTCAGTGCTTCATAACAGAGTTTTGAAGCTTATATTACTCTTTGTGATACAGTATTTTTATTTTGCTGAAAGAACCTAATAATGCTCTTTAAAAAAATATCAAGTGAGGAAACAGCTTTTAAAACTCACCCTTCAACAGGGGCTTGAAAGAGAATTGTACCCACTTCCTAATGAAATGTGTAGACTGTCACTATGGGGGCAAAGGAGGCAAAGGACATCAAGGTTCACATTCCAGAGGTAAACTTATTCTTCACTAATGTGCCTTCCTCTACACTATTACAAAATTGTGCTCAATCCCCCAGAGGTATTTTCTAGCTTTTGGAGACAGTGAGTCTTAGGGTTATCTGTATACTGTTTTTGTTGTTTGGTCATCCAGAAGTGTACAATCCCATGACCTTTGAATCATAGAACACCAGGGCTTCTATCCTCCATTATCTCTCAAAGTCAGTCCAAATTTCTATTTATTGTTTCCATGATATTCTCTTTCTATCTTATCTTCTGCAGTCCCCTTTTCCATTTGCTTTCAATCTTTCTCAGCATCAGGGTCTTTATTAATGAGTCTTATCTTCTAATTATGTGGCCAAAGTATTTAAGCTTCAGCATCTATATTCGACCTTCTAGTGAATAGCCTGAATTATTTTTTTTAAAGCATTGATTAATACTTTGCTGTACCTAAAGGACTTTCAGAAGTCTTCTTCAGCACCACAGTTTGAAAGTGTCAATTCTGCAGTGCTTATGAATATAGGTTTTAATTATTGCTTTACCTTCTATTCAGTAAATGTTTTTGATTAAACATTAATGTCATTTTACCTGATTTATTAAATTAAAACACATTGAGCTAGAGTTGTGTGCAGTAAAAAAATATTTCCTATTTCAGGATTACCCATCACACACTGAGAGAATGAGTTGTAGAAATGTGTTCACCCTCTATGGAAACTTGTGCAACATGAGTACCTATTAGGTGGGTTTTGTGCATTCTATGTACTACATACATATAAGATTTAACTTTGACCTTGACTTCATGGCATAGTGAAAGTAAAATTTGTGCTTTAAATCAATACTAGTTTCAAGTCTGAAATTTGATATGTGAGAGATATGTGACTGAATAGTAGCATAATTACAATGAATCACAGTTTTCTCATTCAAAAATTAGATGTAATTTTATATCATTTGTCCTATCATCTCCCATATAGGTTTGTGAAGATGAATGCATTTCTGTAAGTATTAAATAATCTGTAAATATGAACAATTATTAGATTTTATTGATTTCTTATATTCAGATCAACATTTTACTATAATGTCTTAAAATTTATTTTATCCTGATTCTATTTTTTATCAGTTACTACTTCCTATCATCTATCGACCTGAATTCAAGAGAAGAGAAACAATATAGAAAATCTGAGATGTTTAATCAGGGAAAGTGAGCTGCAGCTGGGGTGCCATACAGCAAGTATTGGAGTTTTCAAGGAAAGGGCAGGGAAAATGGTTTATAAAGGAGTCTAAGGCACAAGAAATGACTAAGTTGCAGATAGAAGAGGTTAGGCAAAGGGAAAGGCTGAGAAGCAAGTTCTAGGAGGCTTGGATATTCCCTGGTTTTACCAGATGAGTTGTTTTGCAAAGTACTAAAAGTCCATCCAGAAAGTTTAGGAATCCCAGGATAGAGAGTTTAAGACTTACAAATAGTCAGAGGTTGTAGTGAAAGTATCCAGTCAGCCCCAGAGAATTCAATGGTCTGGGAATGAAAACAAGGTCTGCTTCACTCAGAAGAGTTTGACAACCTGAAGGTATGGTAATCATAATGCAGTAAAGAAGTTGGAAAAGTAAAGAAAGTTTTCAAGTAAAGAAAGATAATTAAAACAGAAAAACTTGACAAGTTTGCATCATACATTGACTAAGTGGGTAGGTGTTATTATTATTAATTATTCTTACTCTAAATTCTGTCTTTTCTGCTTAAGCCTTATTTCCCAGATATCAGCTTCCCCTAACTATTCATTAACAAAGATCACCATAGGATATTACTTTATGTGAAGAGATAAAGCCAAGATCACTCAGCTGTATTTTCTTCATCATATACATTATGTCATACTCACCTCAGCAGGGAAAATGCATCATAGTTTTCTACGTAAAATCTGAGGGTTATAAAAATATCTATCTTTTGAGGGTAGCCATAGATTACTCAGCACTAGCAGTACTGACTACTGACACATTTTTAGCAATTTGTTAACAGGCCTGTTGTACCAACAAGTAATAAATACCAAAGTTGTAATATCTCTTGCTGCCTCTCCCCATTCCTGCCCATCCATAACACCATCATCTTTTTTAGGAGAATGAGAAGTATGAAATTCTTTGGTATAGGGTGAATGTGAGAGGACTTGAATGGATGGAGCTAGGATTGGAAGTCTGGAAGCAAATCATAGAGGGGCAACTCAGCAATAATAGCTCAGTCCATTTGCCATCTTTTTGAAATAGACCAGATGAGGTTAAAGGTCCTTAACTGAAAGGAGAAGTACCAACTCTTCTGCATTCCAATTCTCACTGGATCCCACTTTCCATAGTCATGTACTGTGAATCTTAATTTCAGAGTTCCTCCAGAGTTAACATTTCTTCTTCTAATGACAGTTCTGTTAAAAAAATAAAATAAAATAAAATAGCGTATGAGAAATTCATGTCTTACAAAGACCTCTATCCATTTGCAAGATCCTTGGCCATAAATAACTAACAAATTTAAACTGTGAATGTCCTAAAATTCCTGTGTTTGGACACATCCTAATTGGAGGCAAGGAATGCCAGATTTTCCAGCTCTATTGGAAAAGCTTTAAAAAAATTGACTGATTATTCCATACTTGTGATGTTTAGTTTTTTCTTTGCTAATATTAAACCCTCTGCATGAAATATCCAAGCATATTTCTTATCTGCTTCTGGATAAAGCTAACATCATTGTTCCAAGTTTTCTTGGTCAATCCTTACTAAAAGAAAAAAACGTCAAAAGAAGATCATAATGTTGCACGGTGGCTAGGGAATTGATAATCTTGAATGGCAAGATCCACAAATTTATACAGCTCTTTCTGCCTAGACAGGCCTGAGAAATAGATCACTGACTCTTTATAGGTCAGTGTATTTTACCCTTTTCAATATTGTAAAAAGATTTACTTTTTAAATTTTTTATATCATTCATTTTCCAAAATATTATCCCTCTGCATATCTCCCTTGCAACAATATAAAAAAGTTAAACAAAACCATCACAATTGTTAGCACAGGGTGTATCTCAATACTTTAGCCCACTTTTTATTTACTAATAATAAGCATGTGTTTTTTTCATCATATTTTCTCTGCTTCCTAAATTGTCCATTATAATAAATAAAAATTCTCCTTTTAGTATTATTTAAATTTACATTATTAAAATTTTGTTTTTGTTTTCTTAGGCCTGCTTACTTAACTCTGTATAGGTTAATATAACTATTTGCATGTTTCCCAAAAATCTTCATCTATTATAAATTACCTTCATTTCTTTGGATATGCTTCTGTGTATAAAATGGATTAAATATGCAAGAAGATAAGTTCCTTGACTGAAGGGGATATTTCATTTTTGTGTTTATTTCCCCAGCATCTAACACATTGCTTGACATATATTAGGTGCTTAATAAATACTCATTGACAAATTGATGATTCTAAAGTTTTTTTCTGGGAAAAACTGGATGAATTCATTTTTTTTATTAATAGCTCTATATTCCTACAAATATTCTAACATAAATTCTGATTACGCAATAAAACCTCAAAATCATTAGGAATTGTCATCATAGTGATTTGGGTACATTTATTCACATACTTTACATTTCTTTTCAAAAACTATATTCTCTGAAATTTTATTTTTTGAGAATGTCAATCATTTATCAGAAATATTTAATATAGTTTTTCTGTTCCCCATTCATTCAATATATTCTATTTGTTTCCTACAGTGTTTCAAAAATTATCATTATATATGATTTTTTTCAGTCTTTTTAAGATGTAGTTCATTCATTTCTAAAGATAATTATGCCTAGGCAGTATTTTACTGTCTCTAAAATTTCAATCATTTTTGTTATTCTCAACATTCTATTTTTATTATTATTATTTGCATTAGGAAAAAAAAGTAGCAAAATCAATTTCCCATTTCCTACATGTTTTAAATTAGTTAATGAAAAGTGGCTTTCCCATAGTTTAAATGTACTTTTCTACAAAAAATAGCTTTAAAATATTTTACATAATCTTCATCAGTAGTTTTGGTTTATGCTGAGCTTTGTTATTCCTAACATTCATTGAGAACAATGACATTTTTTCTTCTTTTTTCCCCTTTTTTTCTTTTATCCTTTTTTTGGGTATAGATCTATTGCTACTTACTGTTTCATTATTTGTTCTTTTTTTAGGAGGTGTAATTTGTTATTAGAGACCTCCCTATAGTATTCCTTGTTGGAATTTTATATCTGTTTCAGAACTGCAGGAAAGATGGGAGGTTAGAGGCACAAAGTTGTTACAATTATCAAATAAAATACTTTTGAAACTTTAAAATCAACTGATAGTCAGCCAATGAATATTTAATTTCAACTGTAGTTCCAGGGACTGTGCTAAATATTGGGAATTCTAAAAGAAGCAAATGACAATCTTGCCCTTAGAGAGCTCACAACTTCATGGAGAGGACAAGAAAGAAGCAACTATGTGTAAAGAGACAGAAATGGGATAAATAAGAATTTATTAAAAGAAGAAAGCACTAGAATTTAGAGGCTTTGGGAAAGGATTCTTTTTTTTTTTTTTTTTTTTTTTTTTTTTTTTAGGATCCATATGGCGTTTTCTATCCAAAGTTTATCAGGACTGCCTTGGATCACCTAATGTAAAGGTCTGAAACTCTTTTTTTTTATTATTATTATAATAACTTTTTATTGACAGAACCCATGCCAGGATAATTTTTTACATTATCCCTTGCACCCACTTCTGTTCCGATCTTCCCCTTCTCTCCCTCCACCTCCTCCCCTAGATGGCAAGCAGTCCTATATCACGTTGAATATGTCACAGTATATCCTAGATACAATGTATGTGTGCAGAACCAAACAGTTCTCTTGTTGCAAAGGAAGAATTGGATTCAGAAGGTAAAAAATAACCTGGGAAGAAAAACAAAAATGCAAACAGTTTACATTCATTTGGGAAAGGATTCTTATAGAGAAAATCGATTTTTGTTGTGATGTAAAAGAAGCCAGACAAATCAGAAAGTTGAGACAAAAAGCAAGAACATTTCCAGTATAGAGGACAAAAGAAAAAATTCTTGAAGCCAAAGATTGATTGGCTTGGTTGAGTAACATCAAGAAGGACAATGTTATGTCACAAGATCAAAGAAGAAATGAATGTGTCAGAAAACTAAAAAAAAGGGGAGGAGCTTAGGTTTTGAAAAGCTTTGAAAGTCAAATAGAAGTTTTTGTGTTTGATTATAAAGGAAATATGTCATGGGTTAGAACTCTGAACTTGAAACAAGGATTCTTACAAGGTACTAAGTGGAACTGATGAGACAATGGTTATCTAGTTTAGCATGGTGCTTAATAGTTTTCTAAATTCAGTATGATTGATTTAATCTTACAACAAATAATGGTTTCCTAGTGATAAAATGATTAGTTTATACTCAGTGTAGAGCATATAAGCTAGGAGCCTCAGCTAGATTCATTCAGATTGAGAGAACTTGAGAAGAAGACAAGCAGACTGGAAGCTGAAGCACAAGCTCTTGGATTCAGATTCATTCATCCCATCTCACAACACCTTGGTGGCAGGTTCTCCTCCTGCATTTTCTACACTGAAACAAAGACTCTGGAAGGCCTTTAAGAAAGCTTACCAACCCCAGGAAAGGAGACAAGACTTTGAAAGGAATTGGACTTTAACACCTGGCTGTTCTTGTGGTGATGACTGAACTGAAAAGAAGGCTGCCCCCAGAGACCAAATAGGCCATCAAAATGTAATGTTCTTTGTTCGGTTTTCTTGTGAGTCTCTGTAGGTCTTTAACAAAAAATTGAATATGGGGAAAGGATGATTTAGATATTGTGAAAACTTGAGGATGACATTCAAATTGTGATGCTGAAGAACAGGGAATATAATGTTGCACACAACAATAAAGAGAAGTTAAAAGTGGAAGAGAGTTTAAAATCCCTTTTGTACATATTGATTTAAAGATATTTGCTGGATGTACAATTCTAGATGTCTGAAAGGCAGGCATAGGTGCAGAATGGGAAATGAGCAGAAAGATTAGAAAAAAGATATTGATTTGAGAATCATCATCATAGAAATAGTAATTAAATTCATGGAAGCTAATAGAATCACCAGGTAAAATGGTATAAAGAAAGAACAAGAGGAATACAACATAATCCTGTGGAACATCTATAGTTAAAGCACATGATTCGAATGGGAATTCATCAAAGGAGGCTGAAAAGGAATAGTGCAATAGCTAATAGGAAAATTAAGAACTATTTGTTACAAGAAAATTTAGAGGGGGGAAATGTATCAAGGAAAAAGTGATCAATAGTGTTAAAGACAAAAAAAAAACATCAGGAGAATGATTATTGAAAAAGCAACGTTGGATTTGGCAAATAAAATATCACTTATAACTTTGAAGAGAAAAGTCATACGAAGCAATGTTTCAGGAAATTAATTTTAAGGGGTCAATAATAGTAAGAGGAAATAAAGTTGAGTAATTTATTTTAAATTGCTTTTTATTTTGAGGAACTTAGTCACAAAGGACAGAAGAGATTTCTGATAATTACTGGAAATGGAAGGATCAAATGATGGTTTATTTTTATTTTATTGTTGTTTGAGGATGTGGTGACATGGAATTTTTTTTAGGCAGGAAGGAAGGACTTTGTAGATGAATAGAAATTGAAAATAAATGATATAATAGGGGTGGCAAAGAGAGAAATAGATTTGAGGGGTTGAGAACTTAGATCACCTCTTCATATGAAACAGCAGTGAAGAAGGAGTAGGCATCTGAAAGGTATGAGATGAGGAATAGGAGAAAGAAAAGGAGTTCACAAAAAATGGCTCCACTTGTATTGTAAATATGAAGTAAGGTCCTTAGCAGAAAAGAAAGGAATCATGGAAGATCTGAGAAAAAGATTTTGAGAAAACTGTTAACTGTAGGGTAGTGGGTTGAAAATGGTAATATTGTCAGCTTGCCTAGCAGCAATGAAGACTGTTAAGGCTGTGCAATGTAAATTTATAGGGAACTTAGCCAAAATAGTTGTGTAATTTTCTTCACTTTGGACCATGCTTTCAGAAGCATGTAGTTAGAAATGAAGGCAATTGACATAAACATGATTTGAAACTTGGTGGGGCAAAATCAATGACATGATAAGGAGCCTAGGAACTCAAGAAGAGAAGAATAAAGTTAATATGGTTTGTGATGTTACCTCCTTTCAAGGACTATTGTGAAAAACACATGAGGTAATATATGTTAGAAGCATTACAAATCCTAAAATGCTATATAAATGCTATTATTATTTTATTAGTTCTTAGTGTTGCTTGATTCACATACATGAGATAACTATTACCATAACCTAGAAATTGAAAAAAATAACTGCTATCATCTGGCTTTGAAGAAAATTAATGTTGGATTGTATTATATATTACCAATATTGTAAAGTGAATCCATTCATATCCTGTGACCTCAAATGTTGAAAATTAAGTCGTATTTGAAGGATGTAACTGAATAAGATAATTTCTCCCAGCCCCCAAAGCATCTATTCTGTTACCAATTTACTGGGAGCCTTTTGCTTCTATTTAGGATTTTGATTAATTTCCTTTATAATTGTTTGTATTTGGTTGTCTGACACTTATTTCTTAACTTTGCAAAGAATTGGATTACAATTCTTTAGAATAATTGTGCTATTGCTATTTGAATCTTTCTCACCAGCACCTGAAGCTTGCTAAAAAACAAATGGAACATCATGTGAGACAGTTGCTTAAACTTTTCAAATATTCTAAGTAGGACAGTTTGTTTATGAAATTTTTTCTGATCATTAAGATTCAAAATAAAAAGGAGTTGTTGTTCTGTTTCCCAGAAGGTTTTCTGAAAATTAAGGCAATAACAGCAAAATGCACACTGCAGTTGTTGCCATCTGAGATTGATGTGACAACCTTAAAATAATGAATTCTAAGCTGCAACAGTTCTTGCAATGATTCAGTACACACTCTGAATTAGAACTTTGAGTGGCAGATCTCTGTATAAGCAAACAGTCTTTACTTCTATTTGGTTCTGGGAAAAGTCAATAAATGTTATTTTATGTAATTACAATTAGAAACAAAAAAAATTAAATTAGTTTCCTGTATTTCCAATAGGGTAACTAAAAAAGATCATGTAAATTCAACTTGACAAAATATCTAATTAATGTAGGGGAAAAATAGCCATTTCTTCTAGTGACATTCTTGATCTCTAGCCTTTCCTTTCAAAGTTGTGACTCAGTACATCATGTATCACTGTATCCTCCTTATTAGTTAGATTCCTGAAAATTGATATATTTTTTCTTTGAGGTAATATTTGTTCTTAGGGAAATAAAGGGGTATATCATAATAAGGTCAATCATGAGATTTAGTCTGCATTTAATAAATTGAAGCCAAGTCTTGGTAAAAGTTTGAGGTAATATTGTAGTAGCAAGCATGATTCAAGAATCAGGAAAAAAAAGAAAAATATGGAATCATTGACTTAAGAAGTTTCCTTCCTTGTAGCTTCCTTATGTTTTATGATATAAATAAAAATATAAATTGACATTTCTATGTCCACAACATTTCACAAAGATGTCCACATTTTTCTATTTACATAGCATTCTATTTCAAGAGCCATTATCCTAAAAAAAAAAAAAAAAGAAAAGAAATTCCCTTTTCTTTTTTTTTGACATTCAAAGAGAGTAAGGTAGAAGACAAAATAATGAAAAATAAAACAAAATCTGGGGTCATAAAATTAGCCAGGAAAAATAAATACCCATATTGGCCCCATGCAAAAATATTTCTCATTTTTGCATATTAATCTGTCATCTTTCTGTATTGAAGTGGATAACCTTTTATAAAAGGAAGCTTACATAAAAAAATCCTCTGAAATTATGATTGATCACTGTGTTATGAGAATTCTTTAGTATTTTGGAATTATTTTTGCAATAACCTCACAATTGATCCATTGGCTTGTTTCTTTTTTCTCTGTAAACCATTCTTCATAACACTGGAAAATAATTGGCCTAAATTATAATCTTAAATCTTTTTTCAATCCTCACTCTTCTCGATCTCTCTGCAGATCATCTATTGATCACCCTCTCCTCCTTGATACTGTCTTCTTTCTAAATAGTGAGGACACCATTGTCGTCAAGTACCTGACACCTAGAAAGCACTTAATAACTATTGAGTGTCTGACAATTCTAACCTTAACCGTTTTCTATTTAGACTGCACTGGTTCTCTATAAGCTTATCTTTTGGGCACTTACAGTAGTTTACAACCCAGTCATCATCTATCTCTCTATTTTTCAGTACACAAATATGGTTTGCTTAGCTAAAGTTTGTATATGGTTCTGCAATTCTTATGTCAAATCTTTTATAAAGTTCTCCATATCTAGGTTTTATTCATTTTTCTTCTCCATTTCTCAAGTTTCTTTTAATAGTTAGCTCATGCCTTCTACATACGGCCTTTCCTTATACCTTAGTATCTATTGTCTTCCCTTTTCCCATATTGTTTATATCTCTTGTATACACACACACACACACACATACAAATACACAAACAGATAAATTATAATGAGGGAAACAATGATCATTCAGCATGAAGAAAATGCAGCATAAAATTATATGAATATCATTATTAAAAAGAAAATTTCAAAAGGATTCTTTCAAAAGTTACATGTAAACATTTTTTTTTACTACATCAATCATTTATTTTAAAAGTGTGGAAAATCATAGGCATTTTAAAATTATTTCTTTATGTGATTATAATAATCTAAAATCTATAATGAAACATTTTTGTAATGGAAAAACTGAAACATCTCCCAATAAAATACGGGATAAAAAATGATGTTTTTTGCTCTCTATTACTATTAGGCAAACTGCTAGCAATCTTAGCTACAAAATTATTGTATGTTAGTGGAGAATACATTATATTATTGTATATAAATTACCTGTATATTACTAACAAAAGCCTGAAGAACATGGTGGAGAGACGAAACACTAAATAACTTAAGGTAATAAAAGGTTTTAACTATCTAGTTATGCACTTAAGAAAATGTATTATATATGTAACTCTTGAAATATTTTATCAGAAAAGACCCAAATACTTAGAGTGATATTTGATATTTTTGAATTTGTTGCAGTAAAAAGTAATGGTAAACTATGTGCATAATTCCTTTTGTTTAGAGTTATTATAATTTATTAAAGGGATATGTTATAGAAACACTTCAAATAATAACAATATTAAATTTTAGGGGAAAATTAAGAATATGAAAGGACATAATAAAAATAGCAAGTTAGGGAACCTGATATCAAGAATTACCTGAGCATTAATTTTAATATATAATTGTGTTCATTCTCCCCCCCAATATGTAGTATTTTATTTTACCCCCAGTTAGGTATAAAACAATTTTTAACTTTTATTTTTAAAACTCTGAGCTGGATTCTCTCCCTTCCTCCCTTCCAAACCCTGCCCATTGAGAAAGGGCCTATCAAGTCATGCAAAACACTTCCATAAAAGACACATTGTGAAAGAAAACATGGGAACCTCTTCACACACACACACACACACACACAAAACTTAAAAAAAATAAAAGAAATTGTGTTTCAATTTGTATTTGGTATCTGAGATGTACAGCAATATAATCTTTGAACATTAAAAAAATCTTTTTTTTTTTGTGGATAAAGCCCTAGTAGTGTTACTGCTAACTCCTCAAAGAGTACGTGTGGTTTTATATCCTTTGGGCATACTTCCAAATTGCTCTACAAAATATTTGAATAAATTCACAATTCTACCAACAGTGAATTAATATCTCATTTTTCTTATATTCCTTCCAACATTCATCATTTTCCTTTTTTGACCTAGTAGCCAATCTATTAGGTATGATATACTATCTCAGAATTGTTTTAATTTACATGTTTCAAATCAATAGTGAATTAGAGCATTTTTTCATAGTTATTGATTTTATTACTTCTTTTGAAAACTGTTTATATATTTGGTCATATATCAATTGGGGATTGGCTTTTATTTTTTATAAATATTACTCATTTCCTGATGTGTCTAAAAAATGAGCCCTTTACCAGAAAAAAAAATTCTTCAAAATTGTTTTTAAAACTGCTATTGTTAATTATATCATCCCATATATTCTATTGTCTCTCTTCTTTCACCCTGTATCTCTTCAAAAGTGCTTTGCTGCTTTGCTTATGACCATCCCCTGCCTTAATATTCATTCTCTTTTATTATCCTTTTCCCATCCCCTTCCCATATCCCAGTCTCCTCCTGTTTTCCTGCATGGTAAGAAAGATTTATATATCCATATTGAGTGTGTATGTTATTTTCTTTTGAGCCATTTGTGAGGTGAGTAGGGTTCACTCTTTCCTTCTCCTCTTCCCTTTTCCACCCTCTGCTCTTTTTTTTTTTTGCCTCTTTTTATGAAAGATAATTTATACCCTTCTACATCTTCCTTTTACTTCTTTCTGGTACATTCCTCTCGCACACCTTAATTTAATTTAATTTTTTAGTTCTTATCCCTTTATATTCGCCTAAGACCTGTGTCTTCTGTCCATATGCAGTCTTTTTAACTACCCTACTAATAAGAAAGCTCTTAGGAGTTGCAAGTATCTTCTAATGTGGGGAACAGTTTGACCTTATTGAATCCCTTATTTAACCTTTTTTTATGGTTCTATAGCCCGAGATCAATGATATTTTTCTTGGAGGCTTTGGATATAAATTCTTTGATTTTATCTTCTGAATTTGTTTTTAATTTTTCTTGTCACCAAAGTAACTTTTTGTGTTAAGAATCTTTTTTTTTTTTTCTGTAATTTGTTCTTTTTGTTCAACCTACTATTTAACATTTAATTCTTTCTCAAAGTAGGGCTCTTTTTCTAGGGAAAGGATTCATAGTCCCAAGTTTCAGGTGTTTTATGCAACTGTTTTCAGAGGTTCTTCCAGGGATCTTTAAATGTTTAATTCTTTCAAATTGTTATGATCTGAGAAGAGGTATGCTTATTATTCTTCTCTCCTGTTCTCTGCTCAGGGAATTATTCACGAGCCCTATTTTCTCTCTTGAAACTGTGAGGGGGGTTACTGCTCCATTGTGACTTCAAGTTCTTATATGTTAGTGATTCTCTTCATTCTGTGACCCAGGACTGTGTTCCAGATTGGAGTATGGACAAAGTAATAGAAGCCTAGCAAAGATATCTCTATAATCTCCTGATCAGCTGTTTAACCTTGTTATTATTCTCTTTGGGTTTAGACTTCTGGAAGCAGTCATTGCTGATTCAGTAGCTCACAAGGCTTGCTCCAGGTTTGCTTGGGTCAGAACTGAGCTGGTGCAAAATATGTTTAATTGTGTTTCTCTCTCACCCAGATGTGACAAACCTTTCTTGTTAAACTTCTAAATCATTTTTTTTTTTCCTGGAAAGTGCCATTATTGCCACTGATTCAGAGGCCCCCAAGGGCTTCTCCTGGTTTACAGGGACCTGGCTTACTAGAACTCTGTCTGCCCTGGTATGTCCTGTGTTGGATGGTGTTCCACTTTTATCCTTGATGTCACAGAACTTTCCTGCTGACCTTCTAAGGTGTCATGCTGGAAAATTGCTTCACCGCATCTTTTTCTGGGTTCTGATAATCTGTAATTTTTAGAATCATTTTAAAGGTATTTTGAGGGGTTAAGGAAGAGTTCACATAAGTCCTTACTTTTATTCTGCCATGTTGGCTCCCCCTCAATATTTATAGATATTGGAGTAATTTTCAAAATTTTCTCATATTGGATTAAAAAAAACAGGTTTATAAAATTAACATATTAAGAATTTACTGGAGGCATATTGAAAAAAATCACTGGTGAAAGAATTTTTTTTTTTATTTAATATAAACTACTAGGGAAACTGAAAAGTGTTTTTTTTTTAACTGTTTAGATCATCACCTTATTCTATTCATTGGAAATCCCCCCAATGGTAAAATATAGATAGATAGATAGAGATCTATATCTATATAAATAAAGATATAGATCTATTGATCTACATAGATTTATACATAGATATATTCCATATAAACAATTGAAAGAAATTGGAAAATTATATGTTTAATCATTATCAATAGGATAAAATATAGACAGTTATAGGGTAAAAGGCTTCATGAAATTATTGGTACAATTTCAGCCTTATAAAATCAATTTAGCTGAAAGTTGAAAATGTATGTGGATATTTGAGGGGGATATTTTGTCTTCAATTTTTCTGACAAAAATATGATATTAAAAATTATAGCCAATTGTCACAAATCAAAAACATGAAAATATGTGTATATAATCATAAACTTAGAACTAAAAGGGATCATTACAGGCTAGTCTATTGTCATTTTACAGATGATGAAAATGGTACCTAAAGAAACTAAAATATTGCCCTCAACAGTTAATACCTGACTCAGAATATAAACTGAAGTTTTCTGATCTAAAAGTCAATATTTGCCTCCACAATGTACCATACTCCATTTCCTGATAGTAAAAATGTATGAATATTGTTAAAGAATAAATAATCAATAACCATCAAAAATTAGAAAAAAAAATAAATTACTTATTAATGTGAATTTATAAAATATCTAGAGAAATGCATAGTCACTATAAAATGGTACCATATTATTATCAAATAATAAAAGATAGAAAAACTAATTGTTTAATGTACTGTCACAATGCAATGATGCTAATTCATTTCATTTGGAGTTATAAATTGATCCCATTGCTTTTATAGAGAACTAGTAGGAAATTTCAAATTCTTTCATTCATTTTCACATGTAGATTTTAGATTTACTAAGATTGTATGATCAAAAGAGTTCATTAGCATCAAGAAAAAATGTTGGCTATCTTAATTTGTCATAGGAAAAGGTCTGAGAAAAAATATTTATCCTCAGCAATTAATAACTGAATAAAATATGGAATTAATATATGATCAATTATTGCCATGTCATAAGAAATAAAAATAAAAATAAATTCAGAGGGATGTGAGACAAATAATATCACAGAGACTGAAGAAAGCCGTATAATGATATGCATCATGCCTACAACAACATATTTAAAGCCAATATGGAGAAGCATGTCAAGCATAATAAATTTTTTTGGTTCTATTCAGGCAGAGTTAAAGGCTGATAATAATTTACATTTCGTTTTTCAGAAATGTAATTTTAAAAGGACTTGCTCAGATATTTGTAATATCAAATCTCAATGTTTAATATAGTCTAATAAATATGCAAATGAATTTTTTAAGATATTTTAGATATTTTTAGATATTTCTTATAAAATTGGTTTTTGCCATATATTGTATGTATATAAATATATTCTATGACTTCTATACATATATGTATTATACATATTGTAATAATACATGTATATGTTTATAGATAATTTGTGTATATCTTAGGAATTATGAAATATGTAGATGTATAAATATATGTGAGCATATATAACTTCTATTCCAAAACAATATATATTTTTATTAAATCTACCACTTTGCTTCATCATGGAATGGAATTAACCCTGGATTTTTAAGATGTACTCCCAAAATGGCAACTGTGACAGAGCTTATTTTGATGAAAAAATTTCACTGTGGTCCTGAAATACATAGATTTTTATTTTCCACAAATCAGACTACATAAATTTGTTGCAGCTTACCACCAGAATGGGGCTGAAATAATTGGTTTTTAAGCTATGCCATATCTATCTACTATAGCATAGGGGACTAATAATTAATGTTGAAGTGGCACCACCACCACAACAACAACAAAAATTCCAATTTTTGAATGATTGAAACAAGAAAGGAACATAAATTTCAGCAGGCAGATTTTGGAACAAAGTTCCAGATTTCTAATTCATGATGGTATGTTAAGGTAAGACTGCTGTATCTTCCTCATCATAAATCTCTCAGATACATTCTGTTATTATCTCCTTCACTCTTGTCTCACATAATGAATTGGTGTTTCACTTTGCCAAGGCTTACACACACACACACACACACACACACACACACACACACACACACAATTGATCCTGTTCCATTTTTTTCTTCTTCTTCAGCAATTTGTTCCCTCTATTATACTCCATCTCTTTTACATCTCCAAATCTCCAATCTCTCCCTCTTTATTGGATGCTTCCATACTATCTTGTTGCATTTATATTCAGTCATTCAGAAGAGCCTGGCTGCATGACTTATGCTACATAGAATCAATGGAAATTTGTCTGTGGAGTTTTCTTGGCAAAGATAATTGAATCATAAGCTATTTCTTTCTTTGGTGTTTCTCTACTTTATAGATGAGAAATAGGCAAGTAGGTATAAAAATAAGGATAAGAAAGATATCTAAATCTCAAGGTTGTGAAGACCAAAGAGATAAAATTCTCAAAGTGCTTAGCACAGTGGAAGGAATTTATGCACATACATCTATATATACATACACATACATATATACACATATATGTTTGTGTATCATTATGTGTTTGTGTGTGTGTATACATATGTATATGGAAGGAGAAGGAGAGGAGAGAAAGAGAGTAGATATATAAAATTTGTTTGGGGAAACCACTTTTCTCATGGAATTTTTGTAATTTCCCATAACATTCCAATATTTGTCAGATTACTCTCACCAAAATGCTTATTTTTTTTTCTAAAACATAAATGCCTTGAGTCTTACTGAAGCAAATCTAATAATAAAATATGGCAATTAGGGGCTTCCACAATTTAGTATTATTTTAAAACTTGCTTCTGACTGCTTTTCCAATAGCCCACATGCTAACAGGTCTATTCACTTTTCCTAGAACTTTCCTTTCATCATTTCACTGTTGTAAATTTTCATGTTATTCTTCCTCCAATACTTTCCTCCTTCCTTGATACATTTTGTAAATTAAAAAAAACTATAACAATAATAAAAAAGAATAGTGTTATTTTATAAGAAACTATCAGCAAGATTGTTTCACAAAGGCAAGAGACTTATATAAGCATCAGTATGCATGGGTAATTTTTCAACATTGACCCTTGCAAAACCTTCTGTTCCAACTTTTCCCCTCCTTCCCCCCACACTCTCCCCTGGATGGATGGCAAGTACTCCAATACATCTAAATATGTTAAAGTATATGTTAAATACAATATATGTATACATATTTATACAGCTATTTTGCTGCACAAGAACATTGGATTAAGAAAGAAGGTAAAAATAACCTGAGAAGGAAAAGAAAAATGCAAGCAGACAATAACAGAAAAAGTAGAAATGTTATGTTGTGGTCCACACTCATTTCCCATAGTTCTTTTGCTGGGTATAGCTGGTTCTCTTCATTGATGAACAATTGGAGTTGATTTGGATCATCTCATCATTGAAGAAAGCCACATCCATCAGAATTGACCATCATATAGTTTTGTTGAAGTGTATAATGATCTCCTAGTTCTGCTCATTTCACTTAGTATCAGTTCATGTAAGTCTCTACAGGCCTTTCTGAAGTCATCCTGCTAGTCATTTCTTACAGAACAATAATATTCCATAACAGTCATATACCAAAATTTATTCAGCCATTCTGAAGTTGATGGCCATCCAATCAGTTTCCAGTTTCTGGCCACTACGAAGAGACATGCCACAAACATTCTTGTACATACAGGCCTCTTTCCTTTCTTTAAGAATGGCTGGATGTATTCACAATTCCACCAACAATGTATCAGTGTCCCAGTTTTCCCACATCCCCTCCAACATTCATCATTATCTTTTCCTTTCATCTTAGCCAATCTGAGAGAGGTATAGTGGTATCACAGAGTTGTCTTAATTTGCATTTCTCTTATTAATAATTATTTGGAATACCTTTTCAGATGAATGGAAATAGTTTGAAAATTGTCTGTTTATATCCCTTGACCATTTACTAATTGGAGAATTGCTTGATTTCTTATAAAGTAGAGTCAATTCGCTATATATTTTGGAAATTAGGCCTTTATCAGAAATTTTAACTGTAAAAATGTTATCCCAGTTTATTGCTTACCTTTTAATCTTGTCTGCATTAGTTTTGTTTGTACAAAAAATTTTTAGCTTGATATAATCAAAATTTTCTATTTTGTGACCAATAATGATCTCTAGTTCTTTGGTCATAAATTCCTTCCTCCTCCACAAGTCTGAGAGGTAAACTATCCTATGTTCTAGTAATTTATTTATAATATCATTCTTTATGCCTAGATCATGAACCCATTTTGACCTTATCTTGGTGTATGGTGTTGAGTATGGGTCAATGCCTTGTTTCTGCCATACTAATTTCCAATTTTCCCAGTCATTTCTGTCAAACAATGAATTCTTATCCCCAAAGCTGGGGTCTTTGGGTGTGTCAAACACTAGATTGCTATAGTTATTGACGATTTTGCCCTGTGAAACTAACCTGTTCCACTGATCAACTAGTCTATTTCTTAGCCAATAGCAAATGGTATTGGTGACTGCTGCTTTATAATAGAGTTTTAGATCTGGTACAACTAGGCTGCCTTTTTTTGATTTTTTTTTTCATTACTTCCCTTGACAATCTTGATTTTTGTTCTTCTAGATGAATTTTGTTGTTCTTTTTTCTAGGTCATTAAAAAAGTGTCTTGGGATTCTGATTGGTATAGCATTACATAAATAGATTAGTTTAGGTAGTATTGTCATCTTTATTATATTCGTTTGACCTATCTAAGAGCACTTAATATTTTTCCAATTGTTTAAACCTGACTTTATTTGTGTGTAAAGTGTTTTGTAGTTTTGTTCATGTAGTTCCTCAGTTTCCCTTGGCAGATCGATTCCTAAATATTTTATACTATTGACAGTTTTTTAAAATGGAATTTCTTTCTGTATCTATTGCTGTTGGATTTTGTTAGTGATGTGTAAAAATGCTGATGATTTATGTGAATTTGTTTTGTATCCTGTAATTTTGCTAAAGCTGTGGATTATTTCTAATAGCTTTTTAGTAGAATCTCTGGGTTTCTCTAAGTATACCATCATATCATCTGCAAAGAGTGATAATTTGCTTTACTCATTAGCTACTCTAATTCCCTTAATCTTTTTTTTTTCATCTCTTATTGCCAAAGCTAGCACTTCTAATATGATGTTGCATAGTAATGATGATAGTGGCCACCTTGTTTCACTATTGATCTTACTGGGAATGGTTTCCGTTAATCCCTATTATGTATAATGCTTATTGATGGTTTTAAATAGATGCTACTGATTATTTTAAGGAAAAGTCCATTTATTCCTACACTCTCTAGTGTTTTTAATAGGAATGGATGTTAGATTTTATCAAATGCTTTTTCTGCATGTATTGAGATGATCATATGATTTTTGTTAATTTGATTATTGATATAGTCAATTTTGTTATTAGTTTTCCTAATATTAGTATAAATCCTACTTGGTCATGGTGTATTATCCTGGGTATGATTTTCTGTAATCGTTTTGCTAATATTTTATTTAAGATTTTTGCATTAATATTCTTTAGGGAGATTGGTCTATGATTTTCTTTCTCTGTTTTTGTTTTACCTGGTTTAGATATCAGAACCATATCTGTGTCACAAAAGGAATTTGTTGGACTCCTTCATTCCTTATTTTTTCAAATAGTTTATATAGCATTGGCGTTAATTGTTCTTTAAATATTTGGTAGAATTCACAGATAAATCCATATGCTCCTGGGGATTTTTTTCTTAGGAAATTGATTAATACCTTGTGTTATGGGCCAGAATTCTGTACTTGAAACAAGGATTCTTACAAGGTGCTACCTAAGTGGAACTGAAGATAAATTGGTTATGTAGTTTAGCATGGTGATTAATGGTTCTCTAGTTCAGTATGATTGATTTAATCTTATAACAAGTAATGATTCCCTAGTGACATAATGATTGGCTTATATTCAATATGATGAATGGATTTAACTGTAACAGAGCATATAAGCTGGGATAAACTCAGCCAGATTCACTACATCTCAAACCACCATGGTGGCTGGCCCGTCCTTCTGCATTTCCTCTGCTGAGACCAAGCTAGCCCGGGCCCCAGGCAAGGAGACAATAAAAAATTTGGACTTTATACCTGGCTATTCTCATGGTGATTACTCTGCTGAAATGAAGCCTGCTTCAAAGCCCTCCAGAAATCCAAGTAGAACATTACACCTTGTTCTATTTCTTTTACTAAAATGGGACTGTTTAAGCAATTTACTTCTTGTTCTGTTAATCTGAGCAACCTATATTTTTGAAGGTATCCATCCATTTCATTTATTATCAAATTTATTGACATAAGGTAGGGCAAAGTAACTCTTAATTATTGCTCTAATCTCCTCTTCATTGGTGGAAAGTTCTCGGTTTTCATTTTAAAACTATCAATTTGATTTTCCTCTTTCCTTTTTTAATTAAAATTATCAAAGTTTTATCTGTTTTTTTTTTTTTTCGTAAATGATCTGAAAAAGATGTATTTACTATCTTTGCCTTTCTGCATTTGAATTTGAGGTCTTTATGTCCTAAGATATGGTTAATTTTTTGTATAGGGTACATGAACTGCCAAAAAGAAAGTATACTCCTTTCTGTCTTCATTCAGTTTTCTCCAAACATTTACCATACCTAACTTTTCTAGTGTTCTATTTCTCTCTTTAACTTCTTTTTTATTTATTTTGTGATTTAATTTATCTAGTTCTGAGAGTGCAAGGTTGAAATCTCCCACTATTATAATTTAATTTTCTATTTCTTCTTCCAGCTCTCTTAACTTCTCCTTTAAGAATTTAGATGGTATACCACTTGGTGTATATATGTTCAGTGTTGCTATTGTTTCATTATCTATGCTACCCTTTATGAAGACATAGTTTCCTTCCTTATCTCTTTTAATTAGATCAATTTTTGCTTTTCTTGATCTGAGATCAAATGGGCACCCTTGCTTTTTTTTTTTTAAATTCACCTGAAGCATAATAGATTCTGTTCCAGCCTTTTATCTTTACTCTGTATGTATCACCTTGCTTTAAATGTGTTTCCTGTAAACAGTATATTGTAGGATTCTGGCTTTTAATCCAGTCTGCTATCTGCCTCAGCTTTATGTGAGAATTCAACCCATTCACATATATTTTTAAAATTACTTATTCTGTATTTCCTGCCACCTTATTATCCCCAGATTATGTTTTTCTCTGTCCTTTGCCCCTTATGCTCCTCCCCAGTATTAAACTTATGAGTATCACTTGCCTCACACAGCCCTCCCTCTTTAGAATCCCTCCCTCTTCTTTGGAGTCCCTCCCCTTTTCTTAAATCTTTCCTCTAGTATTCCTGTATTCACTAATATTTAGTCTAAGCCTTCCTTTTTTGCTTTTCCCCTCCCACTTTTCAATGAGTTTGGAGAAATTTCTCTGTAAACAAAATATGCCTAATATTTTCTCTTTAAGCCAAATCTGATGAGATTGATATTCACACAATGTTCATCCTACTCTTTTCTTTCCCTTAGATATAATAGGTTTCCTTTGCCTCTTCATGAGATGTAGTTTCCCTCTTTTTACCTCCACTTTTCCCTTTTTCTGGTACAATCTCCTCTTTACCTCTAGTTTCCTTTTTATGTTATAACAGTAAAATCAGATTATGCATGTACTCTTTATGTATATCCATACCAGAAATACACTTCTCAAGCATCACTTTTACCTTTTCATGCTTCTCTTGAGTCTTATATTTGGGGGTTGAATTTTTTTATTTAGCTCTGCTTTTTTCATCAGAAATAAAAGGAATTTACCTATTTCATTAAATGCCATTTTCTTCCTTGGAAGAAAATGTTAAGCTGGGTAATTTATTCTTTGCCTTTCAAAATATCAGATTCCAGGCCCTTCAGTCCTTTAATGTTGATGTTACTAGATCCTGAGTAATCCTTAGTGTGGCTCCTCAGTATTTGGATTCTTTTTTTTCCTGGCTCTTTTTAATATTTTTTCCTTGGTCCGATAGTTCTGGAATTTAGTCACAATCTTCCTTGCAATTTTAATTTTGGGGTCTCTTTCAGTAGGTGATTGATGAATTCTTTCAATGGCTATGTTGACTTCTGATTCTATGACATCTGGACAGTTATCTTTGATGAGTTTCTGAAAAATTGTGTCTAGGCTCTTTTTTTCATCATGATTTTCAGGGAGTCCAATAAGCCTTAGATTATGACACCTAGATCTATTTTCCAGGTCTGTTGTTTTCTCAAATAGGTATTTTTTTTTTCATTTTGTTGGTTTTGCTTGACTGACTTTTTATTTCTTCTCAACTTATTTATTTCCATTTGTTCACTTCTGATTTTTAATGAAACATTTTCTTCATTTACTTTTTTATTTCATTTTATATTTCTTTAATCGAGTTTTTAAATGAGTTGTTTTATTCTATGGATTTTTTTTTCCATTTTGTCAATTTTTTAAAGGAGTTGTTTACCTTTTTCAATTAAAAATTCTGTTTTTTCAGGGAGTTGTTTTCTTTTGTTATTCATTCTATTTTTTAATGAGTTATATGACTTATGCAGACCCTCTTGCAAAATTTTCCTTTCCTTTCCACATTCTTCTTCTTCTAGCTCTCTTTTAAGATCCCTTTTAATTTCTTCTATGAGAGCCTTGTATGGTGGTGACCAGATCATATCCCCTTCTGGTGTTTCATCTAGAGACAATCTGGTTTTAGCATCCTCAGAGTTTATAATCTGCTCTCTTTCACTATAGAAGCTATCTATAGTTAGATCCTGCTTTGCCTTTTTACTCATTTTAACAATAACAAAAAAATGTTGCAGCATGCTTTTGGGGCAATTAGGGCTTTCCATGGTTCCTCAACAGACAGCAGGAAGTGGCAATGAAGTGACAGTGGAATGTTAGCAGCTTTGCTGGGATCAGTAGCTGCTTTGGAATCATGCTGAATCACTCTCAGTGTTGGGTGGGTGTTTCCAGGACCTGTGAGACTCCAGAGCTTTGGGGTACCTTCTTTACCCTCTGTGTTTATGTTGTAAGTTTTATAACTGCTATGCTAATCTACTGGCTTGCTGCTAGGGCAGAGTTGCCAACACTGTGGTAGAGTCCTCCCCACAGATTTTCTGCCCATGGAGACCATGTCCCTATCTACCCCCCCAATCCCCTATTCCCTGTCTGCTCAGCATGAGCTGCCTCCCTGCCTACGTGTGCCTGTGCCTGGCCTCCTCTTATGCCCACACTTGACCAAAACAGACCCTTTCTGGTGATTGTCAAGATTATTTTCTGTTGGTAATGTGTTGTACTTTCAATATTCATGAGTTCTGACAGTCCAGCACTGATTTACAGCCAAATTTCATAAATAGTTTGAGGGCAACACTCCTTTCTCCAAAAATCTGAGAAATCAATTAACCCTTTCTCTCCTATTTTGTTTATGCTATCATTCTTTATGCCTCAATTTTAAACTTATTTTGGTTATGGAGTGTGAAATGTAGAACTATTCTGAATGTATAATATTATTTTCCAGTTTTCCCAGCAAATTTAACAATTAGTGAGTTCTTATTCCAGAAGTTAGAGCCTGGGGAAATATCAAATATTAGATTGCTATAGGCTTGAATATTGTGTCTTGTGTATCTAATCTATTCCACTGATTTTCTTAGTACCAAAAGTTTTTGATGATATATTCCTTTGTATTTTTTTTTTCATAAATTCCCTTCATATTCTTGACATTTTGTTCTTCCAGATAATTTGTTATTATTATTATTTTTAGTTCTATAAAATAATTACTTGGTAGTTTGGTTGGTATGAGACTGAAAAAATTAGACCAATTTAAGCAGAATTGTCATTTTTATTGCATAAGCTTAGCCTACCAATGAGTAATTGATATTTTTCAAATTATTTAGATCTGATTTTATTTGTGTATAAAATGTCTGGTAAATGTGTTCACATATTTCTTGGGTTTGTCTTCACAGGTAGACCAACAAGTATTTTATTTTTGCTAAATTTATTTTAAATGGAATTCCTTTTTCTATCTCTTGCTGATTGATTTTGCCATTAATATATAGAAATGATAATGATTTCTGTGGCTT
This sequence comes from Sarcophilus harrisii, assembly GCF_902635505.1. NCBI lineage: Eukaryota > Metazoa > Chordata > Mammalia > Dasyuromorphia > Dasyuridae > Sarcophilus > Sarcophilus harrisii. The sequence continues at coordinate 483,684,992 of NC_045426.1, read as the reverse complement.
TGTTTTATATTCTGTAACTGTTAAAGTTGTAAATTTTTTCAAGTACATTTATGGATGATTTTAAGCCAGAGTGCCAGACTCACAAAAGTTCTCTTAAGAACTTCGAATCTTTCCAGAACTGACCACCTAGCAGAATTTTTAGTCTGTAAAAATAGCAGGGCTAGTAATCATGATCTCAGACAAAATGAAAGTTAAAATAAGATTTAATCAAAGGTGAAAAACAGAGAAACTACACAATGTGTCAGCAATATTATTCAGGATTCTCCTGTGCCATTATACTGGCTACTTTAAAATACCTGAGCACATACCTGCCGAAACTGACACAGAAACTATATGAACATGAACATAATACACTTTTAAAAAAAGCTTTTTATATACAAAACACATACATAGAGAATTTTTCAACACTGACTCTTGCATAGCCTTCTGGTTCAGATTTTCCCCTCCTTTCCCCCACCCACTCCCCTAAATGGCAAGCAATACAATATATGTTACACATGTTAAAATATATGTTAAATCCAATATGGGTAAACATATTTATACAATTCTCTTGTTGCACAAAAAAAAATCAGATTAAAAAGGAGAGAAAGTGATTCAGAAAACAAAACACAAGTGAACAACATCAAAAAGAGTGAGAATGTTATGTTGTTAATTAAGACACTTTTTATACACATAAACTCAGACCTAAATCATTGAAGTGATGTTGATTGTTTATGGGTAGGCAAAGTCAGTATCATTTTTAAAATGACAATTTTTGATTTGCACATATTTAACGTATATCAGATTTCTTGCTGTCTCAGGAAGGGGGGAGATGAGGAAGGGAGGGAGGGAGAAAAAATGGAACATAAAGTTTTGCATAAATGAGCGTTGAAAACTATCTTTACTTGTATTTGGAAAAATAAAGTACTATTAAAAATGTTAAGAAAGAATGATATATGTTTTATATAATTGCCCCTGTACAACCTATATCAAAATTTTCACCATTTTTGCCAAGAGGGGAGTGGAGGAAGCGGGAAGAAAAATTTGGATCTCAAAATTTTGTAAAAATGAATGCTAAAAACTGTCTACACACATTTGGAAAAATACTATTAAAATAACCTGGGAATTCATAAGGTAATGAAATCAATGATCTTATCTAAAAAATGATTTTTTTTTACATAACTAATCTATTTGTTCAATGTCACCTCAATTAAATTACTAAAAAAAAATTTGCTGGGCTTGAAAAAAGAATAACAAAGTTCATTTGGAAGCACAAAAGGTCAGGCACTTCAAATAAATCAGGGGGGAAAAATGTAAAGGAAGGAGATTTGGCAGTCTATCATACTTTAAATTCTATTATAATTTATAATTATATCTTACATTATATATTAACATATTATTATAATACATAATAAATGTAAAAAGTATAATTTTGATTATTTTAAATTCATTTTTTTTTTTGTATAAAGAAAACCAATGTAGCCAATAATAGAAATAATGCAGAAAACTGGAGGGGAAGAAACTTTCGCAGACAATCTTGTAGATAGAATGTGACTGGGTTGGAATATTGCTTTAGTATAGGAAATGATGAGCTGGTTGACTTAGAAAAACATGGAAAGACTTAGACTTATGAGGGAAGATGCTATCTACCTTCAAGGAAATAAAGGGCAGTGGAAATAAGCATAGTATGGTTTTACAAATATGTGTATGGATGTATGTGTATATTTATATATGTATATGTGTATATATATAATACATATATATAGATAGATAGATGGATAGATAGATATCTATATCTACATATCTATATATATCTATATATATCTCAATGCTTAGTTATAGCTTTCTTTAGAAAGTATGAGGAAGAAGGAGGAGAAAATATAAAGTAAAAAGTGCATAGCAGAGAAGAAAATCAACAAGGAAGCTACGAAAAGCTGGGCAGCTTTAAAAACAATATATGGTATTTAATATTGGGTTTTCTTGAAATGGAAATTTATTGGTTTATATTGAATCCTCTCTTAGGGTCTGCTGTGTACATAACAATGGTTTTCTTTTTCTTTTCTCATTTTGTATTTAAGTTTAAAATAAAAAAAATTGACATCCCCAAAAATCCCCCCCAAAAACCCAATTTATCACCTAGCTGTGTAATGAGGTCTATGTCTAATGTCTAATGAGAACAAAATTCTTTGATGAACCTAGCTGTCTAGGATTTTCTTAGTATAACATCATGTCATTTGCAGAGTGATAGTTTTATTTCCTCATTGCCTTTTCTAATTCCTTTAATTTCTTCTTTTTTCTTTTTTTATCACTAAAGCCAACATTTCTTATACAATATTCAATAATGTTGGTGGTAAGTGGTGTCCTTGCTTCAACTCTGATCTTATTAATAATGCTTTCAGCAACTCTCTATTATAAATAATACTTGGTGTTGTTTTAGATAGATACTATTTTTTTTTTTAAAGAAACTTCCCTTTATCCCTGTGTTCTCTAATGTTTTTAATAGGAGTGGGTGCTGTTATTCTCAAAAGCTTTTTCTGTATCTGATGAGATTATCATATGATTTCTGTTGCTTTTATTATTGATATTGTCAATTATGATAATAGTTTTCCTGATATTGAACTGGCCCTGCATATGTGATAAAAATCCCACTTGGTCATACTATATAATTCTAGGGATGAATTGCTGTAATCTCTTTGCTAATATTTTTATTTAAATTTTTTTGTGACAATATTCATTAGGGAGATTGGTCTGTAATTTTCTTTCTGTTTTAGCCCTTCCCAGTTTAGGTATCAGTACCATATGTGAATCATAGAAAGAATTCATCAGGACTCCTTCTCAAAGAATCACTAGCTTCCACTTGTCCCATTCTAGTTTTTCATTTGTGATTTTCTTCAATTAGGTTTTATATTTCATTTTCTATTTGATGAATTCTACTTCTGAAGTTGTTATTTCCTTTGGTGAATATATATATATATATATATATATATATATATATATATATATATATCCAATTGTATTTTTAAGGAGTTGTTTTCTTTACTTATTTTTTTCCTTCCTTTTCCAAGCTGTTGACTCTCTTTTGCATACTTCTCATTTCCTTTCTCATTTTTCCTTCTACCTCTCATATTTGCTTTTAAAATTGCTTTTGAACACTTCTAAGAAGCTTTTTTGGGCTTGAGTCCCAGTCATATCATTCTTTGAGATTTCCTCTATGGACATTTTGTCCTCATCTGAGTTGGTGTTTAGGTCTTCCCTGCACCATAGTGGCTTTCTGTGGTCAAAGTTCTTTTCTGTTTCTTGCTTATGTTCTTTCCTTTTCTGGTATTTCCTTTTATTTTACTTCTATACTTGATCTCTGACTTGGGGTAAAGGAAGCAGTGTCTCAACTTCCTGTGCAGTTCTAAGCCTTGCATTTGAGGACAGGGCCCCCTTATATTTGTAGGGTATAGTGTTGCCTGCTCTGTTTAGGAAAAAACCTGTTAGACTGGAGGCTGCTCCACTGATCTGCTCCTTTACTGAACCAGGAATGAGGGTCTTAGTTGCTGAGTTGTTATGATTAAAACCCTCTCATCTGCTTTCTCAGAGTCTGTATGAACTAGACTGAACACCCTTTTTACCCCAGTAAAATTGACATTTCTTGAAGTTTTTTCAGTCTATCTTGAGTTGGAGAGTAGTAGAGTAGACTCTGAGTTCTTCCAGTTTTCCTTGAAATCAAATCTTTGAACAAGCAGCTTCTTGACTTTACTCCACCATCTTTCTTCCACCCTCAAAATTCCTCCATTGTAGTCTCGTCATAAAAATGCTTACTAATTTCCTGTCTACCTCTCTGACACATCAGTCATTTTCACATATCTAAATAAAACAGACACACACACACACACACACACACACACACACACACAAAAAAAAAAAACAACAAAGGAATAGTATTCATGGGATATTCTGCTTTACAGATGATCCATTGGAATGAAGCTGAAGGACAAAACAAAACAATTGGAAACAACCTAAGGAACATTAAATATTTAAGTGTCCAAAGATGTACTATTTTGTATTTTAATTGCTATTAAAAATTATGTCAGGGAAATGATGGAGAGGAATTCTTAGATATATCATTTGCTGATGGTCATTCAAAGAGATGGTGATATATAAAGAGTAATAGTATTCAGTAACAATGACAATAAACATATCGTCATGGGTCTCTGGAATTTTCAAACAAATTTTGTTTAGTGTCTTTATTCTTTGAAAGTTGTTTGCTTATATATATTTGCTTTCTAGAATAATCTATATTATCCAGGATATTTAAATAAGAAACTCCATTTCATAACTAGGTTACATAAAAAAGGAGATGCTGAAATATGGAGTTTTTCTTTTTCTTTCTAAATACTTTTTTTTCTAAAGTATTGAAAGGAATACTTTGAGCCTACTTCAACTGTGTTTTTAACATGCTTTTTCTTATGTTTGATTACTTGTCAGAGAAAGCTAAGAAAGTCATTAAATATTTAAACACATTTCTATAGTTTATATATACAGTTCTATTAAAATTTCTTTTATTTGTATATTGTAACAATATTTTCAAAAAATACATGTGAAGATAATTTGCAACATTCATCCTTGCAAATTCTTGTGTTAAAATTTTTTCTTTATCTTTCCCATCTCCCTATGTTAGACATGTAACATTCTTCTATGCATATTTCCACATTTATCATACTGAACAAGAAAGTCACATCAAAAGGGGAAAATTTTGAAATAAAAAAACAAGTAAACAAACAAAAAAGATGAAAATATTATGTTATGATCCACTTTCAGAACCCACTTTGCATTAAGCATGGAAATGGCACTATCACAAGTTTATTAGAATTGGCTTGAATCAATTCATTGTTGAAAAGAGCCACATAGGACTCTCTTTTAAATTTTTTTAAGAAGTCCAGATACTGTATTACTGTCTTGGTGTCATGGACAGAAGGTGACTATCCTGAGAGTTTACCAAACAGCAAGAATTAACAGTGGAAGTACAGATACACAATAAGACTGAACTGGGTACTGAACTGGGTATAGATTTTTTTTACCCTTTCTCTCATGCAATATTTGTTATTAGTAATAATTACTATCATTACAAACTGAAAAAAGAAGTTGTTATAAAATTAAATAACCTACAGATGGTGATTATGATTATACTTCTGCCAGTCAAATTTTAGTCAAACTAATTGCCTCCCTCGTGTCTCCAGTAACATAAAAAATGTAATACATATAATAATAATATGTTCCAATAGTGAATCAGGGACTGGAAATGAGAGAGTGGGGATGCTGCTTTGGGTTCAAATAGCTAGCTTAAGGAATATTATTATGTAATTAGTGGTAATGGATCCAGGCCTATTTTTTTAAATAAAACAAATACAAACTGTTCAGTTTCCAAGTTTCACTGTTACATTGCTTATATATCATCTAACATATGCTCTTTTAAATGTGTATAAAATTACTGTGTAAGGAAAACTGACATTCAACGATTTTCTATGGAAATATCACTAATTCTGGAAAGAAAATATTATGTCAATCAAGTTTTTTTTTTTTTTTTAATTCTCATTCTTATAAAAAAGTCACCAGATAAGAACAGACCTTAGAGATCATTCAGACTAATTCCCTGACTTGATAGATGAATTGTGCGCAACCTAAAGATGTTGAACTATTTATCCAAAATAATTATATTGAAGAATATATGGCTGTTTCCTAATAGGCTAGTGCCTGAAGTCAAGGAGTTTGCAATTAACTTTTGAATGTTTATTTAATGAATGGTTAAAAAACATAAAATACAATGGAGGGTCCTAATGGTCTAAAAGGAAATGGTAAACAATAAAATGGCCACCATAGTAAAGGAGCTATAAAAAATAACATAGACTAAATGCTTAGGTAATAAAAGAAATAAGTAAACAAAAAAAAAAGAATGAAAGTATTAAATAAGTGAGTGAAAAGGAGAGGTAGGGAGACTCATAACCTTTAGCTTTCTTCCTATTTTTTTCATTATTTGATTTCTGTGACAGACCTCAAAAGATGCTAGTAATTTTTCCCCTTTATTTTCTGTTTACATCAAGAACACTTTGATGGAGAAAAGAAATTCTCTTCTCCCTCAAGTGGCCATAATATTTAATGGAAATTGCAATAACAACTCACATTTTTATATTTCCAAGAATATTTCTTATAATTTTAACAGTAAAAAAATGAAAGTATTGTTATCCCTATTTTATTATTACAGATAGAGATCTAGGATAGAGATCAGAGGCTTTCTTACTGCTATAGCATATCCAAAGTGAGAAACTCCCTCTATCAATGAAGATAAGCAACAGAGTCTTAAGACACTGAGGTTAAATAAATTACTAAGACTTAAAAATATGACTCCATCAAGATCACACAAGAAGTATTGGATATAGCATACAAATCTAGTCATTGTTCTTTCTTCATAATAGATGCATGTGTTTTTCTTTTTTTAAAAATTATATAAATTTTAATTTACAAGATATATGCATGGGTAATTTTTCAGCGTTGACAATTGCAAAACCTTTTGTTCCAACTTTTCTCCTCCTTCTCCCCATCCCCTCCCCCAGATGGCAGGTTGACCAATACATGTTAAATATGCTAAAGTATAAGTGAAATACAATATGTGTATACATGTCCATACAGTTATTTTGCTGTATGAAAAGAATCGGACTTTGAAATAGTGTACAATTAGCCTGTGAAAGAAATCAAAAATGCAGGCGGACAAAAACAGAGGGATTGGGAATTCTATGTAGTGGTTCATAGTCATCTCCCAGAGTTCTTTTGCTGGGTGTAGCTGGTTCGATTCATTACTGCTCTATTGGAACTAATTTGGTTCATATCATTGTTGAAGAAGGCCATGTCCATCAGAATTGATCAATAGATCCTAAAGAATTATTGTGAGTCTGAAGAAGGGTACCTTTGTCAAAACAGTAATAAAGAAAATCACCAACATTCTATTTGGATTCAAACTACTAAAATTAGTACTACCACATTTACAATTAATAGAAATCTGACCTTTATAAAATATGTTCAGATTGGTAAAATACTTTGTATTTTACTTTGACATTTATTTATCATACTCAGAAAACTTCAGGCTTCAACCTGCATAATCTTTGATTTAATATTTCTAATGTTCTGATGATTGGCTTATCATCTAAACATTAGACACATTTCATTTTCTCCTCACCTTAGACATTAGGGCAATAGCAGCAAGGACAGAGACCATTCCAGTTATCCAAAACTGATATAGGATGGTAGATAAAACAGGCACCCAAAAAAAAAAAAAAAAAAAAAAGAAAAGAAAAAAATCTGGGGTTGTTAAAAAATGTCTATCAAATCATGATGTAAAAATAATTAAACTACTTTTGTTCCTAGCTCCCCCTCCATTGGGGTTTTCCAGGGTTAGGAGTAACAGAGAGGAAAAAAATCCATTAATTAAATTGCTTTCTATGTCATATAATGATGGAAAGCAACATTTCATGTTTAAAATTCCAATTTCTCCCAGATATAGGACTTTCTATTTAATACTATATAATTTTTCTTTCTCCCTTTTTCATAGCACTTGAGTCATTACTTTCCCTGATATGCAAATATTACAAAAATAAAAGTTCCATATGTTGTACCTCTGTTATTATTTATCTTTGACAAACTGTGACAAAGTCCTGTAATGTGACCAGTCCAAATTTTGGATGCAGACTCCTCTCCAGTTTTTGAAATGGTCTCACTGTGCTTGCTTTTTAGAAACCACTAAATCATTTTCACTGGTTTCAGATAATTTCTCAATTCTGTTGGCTTTTAGAGGCTAGCTCTTTTGAAAATATACGGTGAGATCTTGTTTGTATCTGAGCTCCAAAGAATTATACCAATGTGGTACATTACACACATACACAAAATCATACCACATACACAAGAATTATGTGAGAATACATTTCATATGTATTTTATGCACATTCATATAAATGATATATTTTCTGTTTACATAAAATAATAAAATTAAACCAATCATGATTAATTTCCATTACTACAGATATCTCTCAGTCCAGACCTGATCAGCTCAATTAGGTCAGCCCTAGTATAGGCTAGGTCAAGACCATGCCAGGCCACCTGTTTTTCATTCCCTCCAATCTCCTTTTTTTGTGATAATGATTTTTAATTCTCATCTGCTGTTTAATTTATTGACTTTCATAACATTTGACATAGTCAGGAAAAACACATAAAAAATAGTTATTGGTGTCTGTAAAATGTCACTATCTAAAGTTGCCTCAATATTCAACTTCATTTACCATTCTTTCATCATAGGGTTGTAATAGCACTATTGTTTAAAGGTATGTTGATGCATTTCAATATAATTTATTTCCTTTATATTTTATGTCTTATTTATTTTATTTTATGCATTAAACACACCATACTAAGATGTCCATAGTTGTCCATCACAGAAGAGACCATAACAAACATAAAAAAAGTTAGAAGCCACTTTCTGCTCTTCCTTTTAATATGCAATTGTGATTCTTTTGTTCTGTGTTCCGTGAATCATGGGAAATCATTTCATTAGCTCAATATTAATTTTGAAGGAATGAGTTTTCATAGTGATTTGTTCTCATAAAAATAGTTTAAAATTTTTCAAATGCAATTTAGCACAGTCTTTTCTCATTACAAATTCTGAGCTCAGAAAATTGTTTACCCATACTTGGCTTGGAATCAAAAAATCTGGATTTATATCCCATCTCCCATATATGAGATCAAGAGCAAGTCATTTACTCGATAGGATTGTCTATGATAAGTAACTTATGTTCTTATGATAATTAACTTATGTTCTCTGAACCTGAGGTTTTTACCTTTGTAAGAATATATGGATAGACCCTCAGGCCATTTTTTCACAAGTGATGATAATTCCAAGTTAAAGCAAAAGAATCTAGAAAAATCAATAAAAGATAGAAATATGAACTCTAGTTAAAAGCAAGCAAGCAAATAAAACCTCAACTAACTCAAGCTTTGGACACAGACTAATCATGAAGACAAATGGCTCATTTCTTATTAAATTAATAATTTCTATATTTACTATTATATGTAGAATTTATATAATGCTTAAAGTTTGCAAGCTCTTTATCAATAACATCTCATTATTTTTCCTCATATCAACCCTCAGGAATTAAGTGCTGTTGATGTCTCTGTTTTACTGATGGGGAAACTGAGGATGGCAATGGTTAAGTCATTGGTCCAGGATTACATAGCTGGATTTTGTTAAATGTCATTTGATAAATGCCTAAGTCTGGATTTTAACTCATATCTTCTTGACTCCAGGTACAGTCATCTTGCTGCTATGGCACCCAGTTTGAATTATAACAGATAGCATTTGTATGTTGTTTTAAGGTTTGTGAAGCACTTAACAGATGTTCACTCAGTCCTGAGTGTAATTATTATCCCCATTTTACAGGTGAGAAAACTGATGCAGGGAAAAAAAAAACAATAACTAAATAAGTTTAAATCCAGAGATTGTGATTTTTTCCCTTTTTGGAGAAGATAACCCCTTTTAACCATGCACTATATATATATGCTGTTTTCCCTCCTAGAATGTAGGTTCTGTAAAGGATAATCTATTTCATTCTTGTCTCTTAATTCATTGTAGTCAGTAATTGCTGAATAAAAGCTAAATGATATCAAAAGCAATCTATTTCTTGGAGCCTACTTCTATTTACTCTTGCCCTTTTAGAACTCTTCATCCAGGAAGTACTGGTATTGATTGCTAAAGCTCCTAACTCAAGGGGTTGTTGTGAAGGTCAAATTCATTATTACATTTGTTTGTTTTTTAAAGTGCTATAAAAATTCCCCTTCCCTTTATGGTATTTAATCAGAGATCCAAGGAAAAGGGTGAAAAGAGTTTGAATATCTTCTAAAGAAAAATTAGCCTACTATGCATAAATTATTTGTTGTTTGTTAAAACATAACTTAGTAAATGTATCAGGGTACATTTCAGGGTAAGGCAACTAGGGGATACAGTGGTTAAACTGCTATTCCTGAAGCCAGGATGGCCTGAATTCAAATTATGAATCAGCTACTTACTAACTGTGTGATCCTAGATAAATCATTTTTTTTTTTTGTTGGCCTTCACTCCTTATCTGTAAAATGAGCTGGAGATGGAAATAACAAACCATTTCAGTATCTATCAAGAAAACTCCAAATGTGGTTATGAAGAGATGGAAAGGACCAAAACAACACAGTCAACACAATCTCCTAGAATGCAACATATAGAGCACTACTCCAAGCAATGGAGATATCCAAAGTTTATATAAAGTATGGTCCCTGTCATCTAGATGCTCGTATTGAATTAGGTGGATTAAACACCAATACAAATCAGTGTTATATACAATATTATGTTTTAAAGAGTTAAGAAATGTGCCATGTTAGATATGTCTGCCTCAGTTTCCTCATCATAAAAATACAGATATCAGTAGCACCTAATTCCCAAGGATTTGTGTGAGAAAAAAGAATGAACTGCTATTCATAAAGAGTTTGCAAATTTTAAGAACCATGTAAATCCTAGCTACAATAGTAAATATAACAATTTTTTAATTAGGATGAGCAAGCTATTTGTCTTCATGACTGTTCTGTGTCTACCGCTTGACTTGGTTGAGTTTTAACTGGAGTTTAAATATGTCGATATCTTCAGAGGCCCCTTCCATTGATCTTTTATAGTTTTTTTTTTTTTTTGCTCTAATTTAGAATTACTGTCACATTACTGGCAAAATGGTCTGGGGGTCTATCCATGATGTTTTCCCTGAGGTGAAAACCTCAGCAGAAAAGTATTTTATCATATGAACATAAAGAAAAGGTACACACTTGAAAATACAAAATGTTATAAAAATCTATTTCATCTCCAGCAGAGTTAGACAGTCTACTCAGCCCAGTGGAGAATGTGTTCCATTTGGCTATTAAATATGTGATTTTGAATCCTCCCTTAGATACTTAGACCTGTATGGCCTAGAATAAGTCATATATTCTCTCTACCTGTTTTATTATCTCACAAATTTTATGGGATATATAATTTGGAAACTCACAGAGTTGTTGTAAGAATCACATTAGATGATGCACATAAAACATCATGAAAAGGATAAGGAAGTATTATGTAAATATAAACTATTTTTATATTATTACATGAACACACACACACAGAGGCACCCACACACTTCACTTTGTCGGTCCCTTTCCAAGCCCCACAATCTGCACCACATACAGACATCCTGCTGCTAGACAAAATATAGGAACATCCATAGCATGGACAAAAAGAAACTGAATGTCCAACATCATCACCTTCTTTCATTCAATCCCTTTGCTCTCTACAATGACCTTTACATATACATTAATTGTAAACTCTGACTTGGTTTTCAATATCACATTCTTCATTGGTTTCTCATTTCTCATTATTTCCCTTGAAATAATAAAACCAATAACAATAATAATAAATGTTTTGCAATGCCTCACTTAAATCTAATTTGTATCCAAATCATTAGCCATTGATGTCATTGGTTCTCGTGAGAAAGAAGGATGAACAACAATTTTTCAAATAAAAAAAACTAAAATAAAAAAGGTAAATGACTGTCCTAGGTCATACAATTAGTGCTGGAGGTAGGATATGAGCTCTAGTCTTTCTGATTCTTTATATGACTTTTTAACTGATGATGCCACACTGCTCCAAAAGACTATTGAGTAACAATATAGCCAGTCTCTTTTCTGTAAAATCTGAATGCTACTTTTATTTAAATCTTTAGATCTTAGCAATCTAAATTTTCTTTCAAATATGCATCTTCCATTGTTAGATAAAGGCTACCAGCCATAGAGGTTTTAAGAAGCACTACATATCCAATTGCAGCTTTCCTTTACTTTTCTCTGGGTATATAACTTTTATAGAAAAAAAAAATTCTATTCCATAAAATTCATATACCATGACTTATTCAGCCACTTTTCATGATGAGTATCCACTGAATTTCTAGTTCCTTGATGCTATAAAAAGGGCTGCAGCAAACATTTTTATTTTTTATTTTTTGCACATGTGGCTCCTTTTTCTTTTTTATGATCTCATTGGCATATAGGCCCAAAACAGACACTGCTGGATCAGAGTATGTACTGTTTTATAAGCCTTTGGCCATAGTTCTATATTGCTCTTCAGAATGGTTGGATCAGTTCACAACTCCACCAGCAATGTATCAGTGTCACACTTTTCCCACATCCCCTCCAACATTCATCATTATCTTTTCTTGGAATCTTAGCCAATCTGAGAGATATGTAGTGGTATCTCAGAATTGGCTTGATTTGTATTTCTCTGATAAATAGTGATATAGAACATTTTTCACATGACTAGAAATGATTATAAATTCTTCAAGTGAAAATTATCTATTCGTATCCTTTGACCATTTATGAATTGAAAAATGGCTTGTATCCATATAAATTTGAGTCGGTTCTCTCAATAGTTTAAAAATGAGGCCTTTATCAAAACCTTTGAATGTTAAAATGTTTCCCCAATTTATTCCTTCTCTTCTAATCTTGTCTGCATTGGTTTTGTTTGTACAAATTTTTTTTAACTTAATATAATCAAAATTATCCATTTTGCATTGCATAATATACTTTACTTCTTCTTTGGTCACAAATTTCTTCTTTCTCCACAGATATGAGAAATAGACTATTCTTTGTTCTTCTAATTTGATTATAGTATCACCCTTTATATCTAAATCATGAATCCCTCTTGATCTTATCTTGGTATAAGGTGTTAGGTGTGGCTTAATGCCTAGTTTCTACCATACTTATTTCCAGTTTCCCCAGGATTTTTGTCAAATAGTAAGATAATATCCCAGAAACTGATGTTTGAGGGTTTATCAAATAGTAGATTACTATGTTTATGACTTGTGAACCTAATCTATTTCATTGATCAACTACTCCATTTATTAGCCAATGCCAAATGGTTTTGATGACCTCTGCTTTATAATATAGTTTTAGATCTGATATACTTAGGCCACCTTCATTTGCATTTTTCATTAATTTTCTTGAAATTCTTTGCCTTTTCTTATTCCAGATGAACTTTTTTCTCAGTTTTTTTCTAATTCTATAAAATAAGTTTTTGGGAGTTTGATTGAAATGGTGCTGAATAAGTAGATTAATTTAGGTAGAATTGTAATTTTTATTATATTAGCTCAGCCTACAAGAGCACTTGATATTCTTTCAGTTAATTGGACCTGACTTTATTTGTGTGGAGATTGTTTTGTAATTGTGTTCATATAGTTTTTTACTTTATCTTAGTTATCGTTATTTTTAATATTTCTCTTTGAATCTCTTGATGCTGGACTTTGTTGGTAAAATGTAGAAATGCTGATGATTTGTGTGCATTTGTTTTGTATCCTGCAACTTTGATAAAGTGTGAATTGTTTCTCAGTTTTTATCTGATTCTCTAGGATTCTGTAAGTATACCATCATATCATCTGCAAAGGGTGATAACTTGGTTTCCTCATCACTTACTCTAATTTCTTAATTTCTTTTTCTTATCTTATTGCTAAATCTAACATTTATAATACAATACTGAAGAGTAAGTGTGATGGGGGCAACCTTTTTTCATCCATAATCTTAGCCAGAATGGCTCTAGTTTATCCCCATTACATATTATGCTTGCTGATGTTTAAATAGATGTTATTGATCTTTTAAGGCAAATTACTTAATTATTATACTCTCTAGTGCTTATAATAGTGATAAGTTTTGGATTTTGTCAAATGCTTTTTCTGCATATATTGAAATGATCATATGATTACTTTTAGTTTGGTTATTGATATAGTCAATTATGCTAATAGTTTTCCTAATATAGAAGTAGCCCTGCAACCCTGGTATAAATTCTACTTGGTCATGGTGTATTATACTGAGGATGACTTTCTGTAATCTCTTTGCTAATATTTAATTTAATTTTTTGCATCAATATTCATTAGGGAAATTGGGGTTTAATTTTCTTTCTCTGTTTTAACCCTACCCTTCCACTACCACTACCTTCCTCATACACTCCTCCTGTTTTTTTTTTTTTTCTTCAGTCCTTCCACTTTCTTAGACGTTTTCCCTTTTAGATCTCTTCTCCCTTTTATTAGCCTTCCTCTTTCCTTTTCCCTTTCCTTTCCTACTTTCCTATAGGATGAAAAAAGTTTTTCTATGAAACTAAATATGTCTGATATTCTCTCTTTGAGCCAAATCTGATAAGATTAGGGTTCACATAATGCTCATCCTCCTCCCTTCATTCTCTCAACTGTAACATGTTGTTTTTGCCTCTTCATGAGATCAAACTTACTCCATTTTACCTCCACTTTCCTTTTCTTTCAGTATAATCCGTTTTCCATCTTTAGTTTCCTTTTTATATTATCACAATAAATTCAAATAATACCTACACTTTATCAGTGTACCCCTAACAGGAATAAGTTCTCAAGAATTAAACATTCTATCTTCTCATATAGATATGTAAATGTTTTAACATTTAAAGAAAATATTTTTCTTTCCTTTTTAACTTTTTATGCTTTTCTTGAGTTCTATATTTGAAGATCAAGTTTTCTCTTCAGCTCTGTGCTTTTCATCAAAAATTAATGAAATTTGCCTGTTTCATTAAATGTTTATCTTTTCCCCTGAAAAATAATGCTTAATTTTGATGGATAGTTGATATTTAGCTGTAGTCCGTGCTCCTTTGTCCTTCAGAATTTTATATTCCAGATCCTTTAAAGTGGAAGCTGCTAGGTCCTGCATAATCCTGATTGTTATTCCTTAATATATGAATTGTTTCTTTCTGGCTGCTTGCAATATCTTTTCTTGATTTGATGATTCTGAAATTTACCTATGATATTTCTTGGAGTTTTTGTTTGAGGTCTCTTTCAAACAGTTGGATCAGTGAGTTTTTTCAAAGGCTGTTTTATCCTCTGATTCTAGGATGTCAGAGCAGTTTCCCTTGATAATTTTTGAAAGACATTGTCTAGGCTCTTTTTTCCATCATGCTTTTAGGTAGTACAGTAACTCCTCTATTATCTCTTCTGGATCTATTTCCCAGGTCAGTTGTTTTTCCAGGGAGGTATTATACATTTTCTTCTATTTTTAATTCCTTTTTGGTTTTCTTTGACTGATTCTTGATGTCTCATTGAGTGATTCACTTCCATTTATTCAATTCCAATTTTTAGTAAACTATTTTCTATTTTCTTTCATTAGCTTTATGATCTCCTTTTGCATGAGGCCAGTTGAATTTTTAAAAGAGATGTTTTGTTCATTGAATTTCTTTTCCATTTCACAAATTTTGTTTTTCAAGTTTTTTTTTCCATTTCAGCAGATCTTTTTTGTAAGGAGTTATATGATTTTCCCACTTTACTAAATCTATTTTTAAAGGACCTTTCTTCATATAATATCTGGATTTCCTTTTCCAAACTCTCCTGAAAAGTTCTAATTTCCCTTCCCCATTTTTCTTCTCTCTTTTAAGATTTTTTTAAATTCTTCCAAGAGAGCTTTGTATGATGAAGATGAACTTATGTCACTCTTTGTGACTTTATGTAGAGATTTTTGTTTTGAGTGTCTTCAGGGTTTGAGGTCTGTTTTTCCTCTGTCTCCATAAAGCTATTTATGGTCAAAGCCCTTTTTGTTTTTTTGCACTTATGTAATGGTTGAAATCTTCTGTTGGGGCAAAGGGGAGATTGCCCCAACCTTTCTCTACAGGCAACAGCAGCTTCAAGCTGCCCCATCAAGGGGTGGATGCTGCTGGCTTCCTTACTCATGCTGGGTAGGTGTGACCAAGTCCCACATTATTCTGGCATATAGGGGCTCACTATTTTTCTTTGTTGTTGAGTTGGTTATCTGGCACTCTGTCCTGGTTCAGAGTGAACAATGCTGCTGTATTTTGTCTAACAGCATCCCAGTAGATTTTTCCGGCATTTGGAGTCCATCTACCCTGGGTCCCTGCACTGCTATGAGTGCTTGGCCTCTTCCCTTCCCACCCTATACCTGATTGAAACAGTCCTTTTTGGAAGTTCATACAAAATGTCTTCTGCTGGAAATTTGTAACATTCCAAATATTTGCAGATTCTGTCACTCCACATCCAATCCAGAGGATTCATCTGGTATTGATCAGAGGGAAGCCAGGAAGAGCTCAGATAAAGACCTATCTACTCTCCACCATCTTGTCTCTGAACCTGTAAACTTCTAAAAAGACTGTAGATACAGGAAAAGTTGATTTATATAATTACCTCTGTGGTAAAATAGTTATTTGATTTTTTAGCACGACTTGCATTTAAAAAGAAAAATAAGATAATATCTCCAGTGCAGGCTTTCTTCAGAAGTAACAAGTATTAAAGTAGTAAATTATTCTGCAATTATGCCTTACACTGTGTTCTTAATTGTACTTTATCTTAGTAGATGAAATTCCATCTTTGCCATGTAATTATATATAAAATATGTGAGTATTTCAACTTTTATCTCTAAGTGAGATTACAAATGAACACTATTTTATGGAATATATAATTTGTAACAATAAAATATTAATTTCATGGAGAAATGTTATTGAAATGTAGAGATGCTTTGGATTATCCTAGATTGAAATGTGGTTACTGGGACATAGAATATCCAGCACAATTGATGATTGTGCTGGATTGACTGATGATTCTATGACCAGTGTTTGGTATAGAACTTGGAGATATTTTTATAATTAAAGTCATTTTTATAACTAAATAATTTTAACATACACACACACACACACACATGCGCGTGCAGATATACATACACACACACACACACACAAAACTGAGTGAAAGGGGAAAGGAAGGGACTAAGCAGTATATAGTGCCTAAACTTATTTGTATCATTAAGTTCTTATTCTAATAAATAAGCTCTAGAAGGAAATGACAAACCACTCCAGTATTTTTACAAAGGAAACCCCTAAAAAGATCATAAAGAGTTGCATATGACTGAAATGACTCAACAACAAACCTATAAATAAAAGAGTGGGATTCAGGAACTTCAATCATTGCTTTACTAGAGAACCCCTGCTGGTATTTGATTATCTACTTAAGCATTTTCCTAGGCAGAATGGAAGGGTTCATTTATATATTCCTTTGGTTGTACTGATCATTGCTTTATTTAATAATGTTGATTTACTAAGGAAATATTTTCCATAGCATATCAAAGTAATATATTTTATTTACCATTATTTGGAATAGATAAATGTCAGCATATAAAAAGTGTTATAAGAAATTGTATGAAATCTTAGTAAAAATAATGGCATCAAATTTTGAGGATATGATTTACTTAATTTGACATTTAAACATTGTCATATTATCATAACATTAGGTTGATCAGTGGAGGTCCCAGAAATGACTGCCTAGAAATTTATGACACATTTACCAATAAAAGGATACAAATGAAATGCAAGGTTGGCAGTCATAGACTTATCTTCTTGTCCAAAATGGGAGTCATCTCCCAAATCCTTGAATCCCTTTTTTTTCCCTTTAGAAATCATGCAGTTTTAGAGGTCAAGGGGACCTTGTAGCTCCTATTTCAATCTGTCTTCATCTGAAAATAAGTGAATAATTGAATCCCCTGAAAACTGGGGTACCTTGCTCAAGTTCCTATAGGTAATAGAAAAGCAAAGACTCAAACATGGAATCCTAAAGTTCTTTCCATGTGTAAATATTTAAAAAGCTATTGAAAATATAGAACTTGAATTCATGGGAAAGAATAGAATGAGCTCAAAGAAGGTATTATTTAGTCTCTTACATGAAGGTTGAAAAGAAATAGTGAAAGCAAATTTGATTACCAGGTGAGAGAAGGTAGAGAAGGAAAAGAAAAAGGACTAGAATTTAAGGGAAATGGGAAGATTAGGAGCTGAAATGTAGGGTAGGAAGTAGGCTGTCTTAAGAAAAGAAAAAGACTACCTCATTCTCTCTGACTGGAGGGAATATGAAAACTATAAGCAAGAGGTTTCAGGGTTTCTTAGTGGATAAAAGAGGCATTATATAATACAAAGAGAGGTAAGAATTTTACATTATTTGAAATAAAATAAAATAAATTTCTTATATTGATAGTAAGCTGTTTAGAAAGCAGAGTTGGGGACATGAAGAAAGAAGAGATTGTTTGAAATAAGTTAGATATGATTAATAATTAACAAAAAATTAATTAAATCATTCCTGTGAAGGAACAGTTAAACATAAAGTTATATTCAAATCTAGTAAGCGCAAGGTTGTTTGTTGATAGTGATGATGTTTGTTTCTTTGTCTTGTTTTGTTCTGTTTTTGATTTTTTTTATTTTGTTTTTACAATAATGTTGAACCATTGTGGAATAAAAACAGCAGAGACAGTTATATTATATAGTGTTGCCCATTGTTTTTGGTTAGATACATGAGAATTATGAAAGATCAAGTATGTGAAATATTCAAAGACAAAAAGAAAAAATACATTATGAAATGGCTGACCAGAAGTTCTGACTAAATGGGACAAAAATAGAACAGATAAAGGACTAAATTAATGAAGAGCATGAAGAATAGATTCTAACAATTTTCTTCAAGGAAGGGTACTCTACTTGCTTGACCACTGCCTTGGCATATTGCATTTAATATAAAGCATAAAGGCATAAAATAGCATAAATAAAGCATAAAATAAAAATAAAGTGAAATTTCAATATTTTCCCAGCTCCTTCAACTGGATTAGAAAATCTCGGGATATGTGTGAGTGTGTTTGTGTGTGTATGGAAGTAAGAGGGTTGGAATGACTCCCTATAACAAATTTTATTTGGAACATAAAGGAAGCCAGAAAAGTCAGTGGATGGAATTGAGAAGAAAGAACATTCCAGAACATGAGAGATATCCAGAGAATGTGTCTAACCCAAAGGATGGTATATCTTGCAAGTGAAACAGTTAAAAAACTGGTGTCATTGAATTGAAGAGTGTATTAAGTGGAGTAAGATATAAGAAGACTAAAAAAATCAAAGAGGACTAAATTATGAAAGACTTTGAATAGCAAAATGAGGGTTTAGTAATTTAATATTCGTAAATCCTGCAAGCAGTGGAGAGCCTTTGGGATTTATTGAGTAAGAGAATAATATGGTTGGACCTGTGCTCTGGAAAAACCACATTGGCAGCAGAATGGAAGACAGAATTGAATGTGGAAAAACTCAGCTCAGTAAGACTAATGAGCAGTTTGTCATAATAGTTCACATATAACATGATAAGGGCTGGAGCAGGAATAATGGCATTATCTGAGAACAGAAGAGAATATATCTAAGAGATATTTCAGAGTTGAAATCAATAGGTATTGATAACAATTTAGATGAGCTGAAAGTAATTCCTAGATTGGGAGGCTGATGGACTAGAAATATAATGTTGTCTTCTATTTTAATAAAAATAATAATCTCTCTACCATACTTAGTCTAAGTGTTCTTATATGAATTGAAACTATTGCAACAAAATTTGAATATGCTCTCTAGTCAGTTGCTTCTTCCTATAATCCAGTGCTCAAATAGGTGCCAGAAACATTATTCTAAAATAAATATTTTTTTCTTCTCATCCTAACCTTTCAGTGACTCCCATATCATCACATGATAAATACCAAACTCTTCATCTTAGAATGTGAGACATACTTTATTCTGCATCCTATTTTTTCCTGTCTCACACCTTCCCTAACCCTTCTTCAGACTAGCTAAACTGTTGTACTATCTGTTACCTGAAAACAAATGTTTCCATTTTGTCTGTCTTCCTATAAGTGCTATCCTTTCTTCACAACCTACCTTTAATCCTTCTTCCACCAAAAGCTGCCTGAACCCTCAATACCAAGTACCTCCATAAGGAATGTATCATTTATTATCCAATTCATTTGTCTTATGCTAATTTGTCTTAGATGCATAGGTATAAATCAGTAGGTGCTGAGGCCTGTTTGTACTACATGTTTCTGAATGGCAAGAAAACTCACATATTTTGTTGTTGTTTCCCTTGTGTGCCTTGTATCTTGAATATAATGCTATAAGTCATAAGAGCTCAGTAGATATTAATTATTGATTACAGTGACTATTTTCAGCATCAATACCATAATCATCATGATTATCATTTTTAGCAATAACAAACTTAAACATTTTGCTCTTTACCTGTGATCATTTTTCAATATATTTGGATCATTTCAAAGTTCAAAATTCCTCTCCTATTTGTTGTTACATTAACTCTCCATTGAACTTTTTATAGATACCTTAAGAAAATATTTTCTGAGATATTTCTGTTGCAATTTGGCAGTCAGAGGATTTGTAATTGGATCCTAAAATGTGATTGTAAAAATAATAGATTTTATTTTCTTTAAAGTAAAGTTCTAAGCCACAGAATCAATAACTCAACTACTATCCATTAAATTAAGATTGGGTTTCCTTTCTGGCATTTTTGTCAGTATTTCCAAGAATGTTATTAACCAAGCATTTTCTCACAAGCCTGGGTAATTGACTGTCCAAAATGCTACATTTAGGAAAGTTTTTCACATCTGGCAGCAGGGGATTTCAAGTTTCCAAACTCATGGCATTTGTAACTTTTGAAATGTTTCAGTCAACTCATGTATCTTCAAGGAATTGTACATATACAGCTTGAAGTGGAGGAAGAAGGAGGGAAGAAGGAAGGAAAGAAGAAAGAGAGAAAAGACAAGGAGAGAGAACAAGAGAGAGACACACAGAGACAGAGACAGACAAAGATAGAAATACTGACACACAGAGAGTAGGGATGTAAGCAGCAATTAGTTATAGAATTGTATCTAACCCTATAAAAAGGAGGATAAAAAATAAAGAAAAGGGAATAACAGTTCAAGGGAAGGCAGAAACACTAGGGGAAAAGGTAAGAGAAAAGGAAAATAAATGATAGAAGATAAGGAGTTGTTTAAAAAAAAATACTTAAAGCAAATAAGGGAGGAGTGATAGGAAATAAGTTAGTGGGTGGGATGGGTAAAAAAAAAAATCACACCACTAAGGCAAGGTGAAGAGAAAATAAAAATATATACAGGGGAGAAAATAGGGTGGAGAAAAATACAGAGCTGGTAATAATAACTGTGAATGTAAATGGGATGATCCTTTCCATAAAATGGAAGCAAAAATAAGAGTGGATTAAAAAACAAAATCCTCCAATATGTTGTTTAGAAGAAACACATTTGACATAGAGAGACACATACAGAGTAAAGGTAAAAGGCTAGAACAGAATTTATTATGCTTCAACAGAAGCAAAAAAAAAAAAAATCAGGGATAGCAATTCTGATCTCAGATAAAACAAAAGTAAAAATAGATCTTATTAAAAGTAATAAGGAAGTAAATTACATCTTGATAAAGAGTATTATAAACAGTGAAGTAGTAAAGATACTAAATGTGTATGCACCAAGTGGTAGATCAGGCAAATTGTTAGAGAAGATTTCAAGCCAGATACAGAAAGAAATAGACAGCAAAACTATACTACTGAGGGACCTCAACCTTCCCCTCTTACAATCAGACAAATTTAACCACAAAATAAACAAGAGAGAAACTACAGAGGTTAAAAGAATCCTAGAAAACCTAGATATGATTAACCTGTGGAGAAAATTGAATGGGGACAAAAAGGAATACACCTTTTTTGGGGCAGTACATGACAACTACACAAAAACTGACCATATATTAGGGCATAAAACCTCAAATCAAATGTAGAATAGCAGCAATAGTGCAAAAATGTTTGTGGCAACCCTCTTTGTAGTGGCAAGAAACTGAGTGGATGCCCATCTCTTGGAGAATGGCCGAATAAATTATGGTATATGAATGCTGGGGAATATCATTGTTCTGTAAGAAACAACCAGCAGAATGATTTCAGAGAGTCTTGGAGAGACCTAGATGAGCTGACACTAAGTAAAATGAGCTAAACGAGGAGATCATTGTACACAGCAACAGCAGGACTATATGATGATGAATTCTGATGGAAATGTCTCTCTTCAACAATGAGTTTCACCAGTTCCACTTGTTCAGTGATGAAGAGAGCCATCTACACCTAGAGAGAGGACTGTAGGAACTGAATGTGGAATACAACATAGCATTATCATTCTTTCTGTTGTTATTTGCTTGCATTATATTTTCTTTCTCAGTTTTTTTCTTTTTCTTCCTTCTTGATCTGATTTTTCTTGTGCATCAAGATAACTGTATAAACATGTATACATATATTGGATCTAACATGTATTTCAACATACTTAATATGTTTTGGACTATCTTTCAGTGAGGGGAGGGGATGGGGGGAAGAAGAGGAAAATTTGAAACAACAGGTTTTGCAAGGGCCAATATTGGAAAAATTACCCATGCAATATGCTTTGCAAATAAAAAGCTTTAATAAAAGATGAATCTACCCCTAAGGTGTGATTAGTAGTATTTACTATTAGAGATAAAATCTCTTGGGACTGTAACTGATATTCTTTTGAATTTTGAATTTGGGTATAATTGCCTGATAGATCATTAAGTCTTCAACCCACTATTTGAGAGATATACCATAAGTTACTCAGAGGGATGCTTTCCTAAACCGTCACAAGTAAGTCTTATATGGGCAAGAGATGGGAGAACAACCTTAGCCTCTGCTTTAGATAGGATCCTTCTGACTCAGTTTCCAGTCTGTTTCTTGGTTTCCCACCTGATTATTCCGGAGTCTGGCTATGAGGTGGAATTGTTGTTGCATGATTGGTTTTCAAACAGAGCTAAGGATACTTTATCCTGTCATGCATATTCTCTTAGACTGAGGCCCTGAAGGATCAGTTTCAATGTTATTATAATCATGTCCCTGTTTTTTCCTCTTAAAGCAAATTTGTATAATCAGATCAAGTGGTCAATAGAAGCCATGAGCACAATACAAGTATATAGATGATATCTTGATCTGCAGTATAAGGGGCTTCTCTGGCTACTGCCATAAGACCCTGAATTTTCTGGTCTTCTGGTGCAATAATTTCTTTGTCTGAAGGTCAACTTTGCCTATCAGTCTGTTAAGGATTTCAGCCATGAATTAACTCCCATCTCTCTTTTTGCTCACTGAAAAGAGGAAGTAATCTTATCACTCTCTGAACCTTCCTCTAAGAAACAGCTGAGTACTTTTTTGGCCATGGCTGGATTTTGTACAATCTGGATACCTATATTTGGTTATTGCTAAGGCTCTAATCAGGTCAAGGCTTTTTAAGATCTTGAAAGCTAAGCTGACCCGTCCCTTGGGTTTAGCCCTACTTAAAGCCTTTTAGTACTTCTCAAATAAACTTGATGTTTTTGGAGTGAACCTTTTAGAGCAATAGTTGCCATGGTCTTTCTAAATGAAGAAGCCTCTAAACTCACCCTAGGCCAGTCATTGCAGGTTTTAATTCCCCACCAAGTTCAGAGCATTTAGTGGGGAAAGGAATGAGAGAGAATATCTATACTGACTCCAAATAGGCCTTTCATGTTTCACAAGCTCATGGGGGGGCGCTATATGAGAAGAAAGGGTATTTATTTATGTATTTGTTGTTTTTTAATTAATTAATTTATTTTGACAACCAAACATTCCCTCATTAAGTATGCAGGGGAACAATTATTTCAATCTGTCCCTGGTCTTAGAGAAGTTTCTGTTATGTTTTGTTAATGACAACTGAAGAGGGATTTAGTTCAGATTAAGGGAAACAGGCTTGAAGATTCAACTGCCTATGCTTCTGCCTGTTTGCCCCTGACTGTGGCACCTTCAATTCCCTACCTCCTTGATTCCTACACCTCTTCATATAGCTTCCAGGAATAAGCCCTTTCTAAAGAAAGGAGGTGCACCCTTTCTACTTCTGGGTGGTTTCAAATATGTTCAAACCAACTTCTAATCCCAGAGGCCAGCCAGTGAACGGTTCTCATTGGCCTACATAAGCTACTCATTTGACAATAAATGCTCTTCAAATCCTGAAGGAATCTATTTTCATTGATCACTAACTAGGAGAAACAATTAAACATATTTGTCACCTTTGTTCAGTTTGTGCCCAAGTAAATTCTCTAAGGACTGTTAAACCCCACATCCTGAAGCCCACCTGGAAGAAGGGTACATACCTAGAAGAGGACTGATAGATGGAATTTGCATATATGCCCCCTGGCAAGGACTTCAAACCACTTTTGGATTTTGTTAACACCTTTACTGGGTAAAAGCCTTCCCTTGTAAGAAAGATCATACCTACTTAAGATTAATTATTATCTCTACTCTGCATGTCATCCTCTCTACCCAATGGCTAATGTCTTTTAAACATTGTGGTATGCACCCTACACCACCTGAGCACTCCTTTCACTATGTATAGGGCCATACTGTTATACCCATTGCCTCTACTTCTTTAGGGAGACAAAAGCTGGGATTTTGGAGAAATGTTCTTTAGTTTTTGTTATGGGCCAGAACTCTGAACTTGAAACAAAGGATTCTTACAAGATAGTAAGTCAGTGGAATTGATAGAGACAATAGTTATCTAATTTAGCATGGTTCAGTATGATTGATTTAATCCTAACAAGGAAATGTTATGTACCAGAACTTGAAATAAGGTACTAAGTGGAATTGAGGAGACAATGGTTTAGCATTGATTTAATCCTACAACAAATAATGATTTCCTAGTGATATAATGCTTGGTTTGTACTCAGTGTGGGGCATATAAGCTAGAACCAGTCGCCAGGGAGATTCAGAGACAAACGGACAGAAGGCTGGAGGCTGAAGGCTGAAGCACAGACCCTTGGACTCAGATAGATTCATCCCATCTCATACAACCTTGGTGGCAAGCTCTCCTCCTTCACTTCTCCACTGAAACCAAAGACTCCAGAAGGCTTCCAGAAAACTAGCTGAACCCCAAGTGAAGAGGACAGGACTTTGAAAGAGATAATAAAGATTTGGACTTTAACACCTGGCTGTACTTGTGGTGATTACTGAACTGAAACAAAGGCTGCCTCCAGAAACCCCAAGAAAACCTCAATAGAGAAATTACATTTTAGAGAGAATATTACAGGTTTTTATTCTAGAAAAAGCTGTCTGGATGAGAGACATTCATGACAGCCTCACCCCCAGTCTTCCTTTGGGTGGGGTTTTTAGTTACTGTCCCTAGTAACCTCCATGCTAACTCCACTTTAGTTTATTCTTTTTTTTTTTTTTTTGCTCTTATTTGATCCTTGTATTTTTAATCTACTTATGAGAACTGTTTTTTTCTAAACTGCAAGTATGAAATTCCAACTACTTGATCAACCTGAAATCACCTGATGCCTGATTCTGATATTCAGCACCCCACTGCATGCTGCAGATGTTACCTACAAGTCACTTGTCTCCCCTCCTTAGTTTGGACCCCACTGGGCAGGACTAGCTTCTTGTCCCTTATCAGCTTTAAACAGCTTGAGAAGTTGAGACTTTCATTCCTTTGTCCCAAATGAATTTGGGACTAAACTGTTTGAGGTGGGAATGATGAGATAATAGCCCTGAGGCCACCAGGACTGGACAAAGCTGTACTTCCATAGATAATTGGCTGTAAGATGCAAGACAGTGGTGGGAGTTGTTGGAAGCAAGATCTCTGGTTCCTGATCATTGCTTTAAGCACCATTATCCTATCACTTGCTTACTTACCTTGCATATGAACTTACTCACTAGAATTGTTCAAGATTTCTTAGCTAAAATGGTCTCAGTAAAAGCTTCCACTGATGTGCTGGTGTTGGTTCTGAATGGCAGAGGTAGCTTACATTTGATACTAAAGAGAAGGACAAGCCAGCAAGAATGTTCTAGTAGAAGAAATGCATCAAGATTGGTGTGAGAAATATTCAACCATATGGAATAAAGAGGAGGGACTGAATGGGAATGAATATTTCTCACACTATAGGATAGAGTAGGTGAAACTTTAGGCCTAAATTTTAGGAAGTCACATGACTACCAGGAAGCAGACAGCTTTGTTTAACATTGGTCAATGATTACTTATTTTTCAGTCCATCCAAAGAAGTAGGGATGTACCTGCATCTTCTCTACTATACAGTTGATTCTTTGGTTCTACCATTTGCAACCACCATGCTGGATTGTCCAGTTGATGTGCTTGGACCACTTCTTGCAAGAATTAAATAAATGCTTTCTGTCAATATGTGGAGATGCTTTTGAATAGTCAATTTGGGTAAGGGTGGGGAGTCTAGTGGGGAGTCTAGTACCCTGTCCCACACAGGCATAAAGGGTAATACCATAAATAAATTAGAAGAGTAATTGTTTTTGTACCTATCAGATCTTTGAAAAAGGAAAGACCTGAAGAAACAACTAGAGAACATCATGAAAGACAAAATGGATGACATCAATAACATTTAATTTTGCATAAACAAAACCAACATAAACAAAATTAAAAGGAAAGAACAAATCTGGAAAAAAATTTACAATCAGCGTTTCTGATAAAGGGCTCATTTCTAAAATACATAAAGAATTGTGTCAAATTTATGTGTTCCAATTTTCCCCCCTTCCCCATACCCTCTCCTAGATGGCAAGTAGTCCAATATATGTTGAACATGGTAGAAATATTTTAAATCCAATATATGCATACATATTTATACAATTATCATGCCACACAAGAGAAAAACTGAAGCAAAATTAAATGCAAGCAAACAACCACAAAAAAGTGGAAATGCTTTGTTGTGAATCACACTCAGTTCCTTTAGTACTCTCTCTGGGTGTAGATGGCTCTCTTCATCACTGAACAATTGAAACTGGTTGGAATCCTATCTATCAGTATCTATCATTGTATAATCTTGTTGTTACCATGTATAATGATCTCCTAGTTCTGCTCATTTCACTTAGCATCAGTTCATGTAAGTCTCTCCAGGCCTCCCCGAAATCGTCCTGCTGATCATTTCTTACAAAACAATAACATTCCATAATATTGCTGGATCTAAGGATATGCACAGTTTGATAACTTTTTGAACATTGTTTCAAATTACTATCCAGAATGGCTGGATCTATTCACAGTTCTATCAATAATGTATTAGTGCCCCAGTTTTCCCACATCCCCTCCAACATTCATCATCTTTTTCTGTCATCTTAGCCAAAATATTTCAGTTTGTCTGAATTTGGATTTCTCTGATCACTAGTGATTTAGATCACCTTTTCATATGATTAGAAATGGTTTTAATTTCTACATCTGAAAACTGTCTCTTCATATCCTTTGACCATTTATCAATTGGAGAATGGCTTGAATTCTTAAAAAATTGAGTTAATTCTTTATATATTTTAGAAATGAGACCTTTATCAGAACCCTTAAATGTAAAAATGTTTTCCCAATGTATTGCTTCCCTTCTGATCGTGTCTGCATTAATATTGCTTGTACAAAAACTTTTTAACTTAATATAATCAAAATTATCTATTTGTTATTCAATTATGGCTGCCAGTTCTTCTTTGGACATAAATTTCTTCCTTCTCCACCAATCTGAGAGGGAAACTATCTTATGTTCTAATTTTCTTATAATATGATGAATTAAATCTAAATCATGAACCTATTTTGACCTTATATTGGCATGTGGTGTTAGGTGTGGGTCAATGCCTAATTTCTTCCATACTAGTTTCCATCTTTTTTCCTAGCAGTTTTTGTCAAATAGTGAGATCTCTACAAAGCTGGGGTGTATAGGTTTGTCGAACATTAAATTGCTAGAGTTATTGAGTATTTTGTCCTGTAATTCTAACTTATTTCACTGTTTGACTACTCTCTTTCTTAGCCATTACCCAATGGTTTTGATGATTGCTACTTTTTAATATAGTTTTATGTCTGGCACA
Source organism: Sarcophilus harrisii (assembly GCF_902635505.1). Taxonomy (NCBI): domain Eukaryota; kingdom Metazoa; phylum Chordata; class Mammalia; order Dasyuromorphia; family Dasyuridae; genus Sarcophilus; species Sarcophilus harrisii. The sequence goes on along the minus strand of NC_045426.1, from coordinate 483,657,228 downwards.
GCTAGGCCACTTTCATTTTTTCATAAATTCCCTTAATTTTCTTTTTTTACCTTTTGTTCTTCCAGATGAACTTTGTTATTATTTTTTTCTAGCTCTGTAAAATAATTTCTTGGAAGTTTGATATGGCATTTAATAAATAGATCAATATATGTAGTATTGTCATTTTTATTATATTCACTCAGCCTATTCATGAGCGCTTGATATTTTTTCCAACTGGATCTCACATTATTTGTGTGAAAAACGTTTTGTAACTTTGTTCATATAGTTCCTCACTTTCCCTTGTCAGATAGATTTCCAAATCTATTGGCAGTAATTTTGATTGAAATTTCCTTTTTTCTCTCTTGCTACTGGACTTTGTTGATAATATACAAACATATTGATGATTGATGTGGATTTATTTTGTATCCTGCAACTTTGCTAAAATTGTAAATTGTGTCTAGCAATTTTTTAATTGATTCTCTAGGTTTCTCTAAGTATGCCATCATAGAATCTGCAAAGAGTGATAATTTGGTTTCCTCATTAACTATTCTAATTTCTTTAATCTCTTGTTCTTCTCCTATTGACAAAGCTAACATTTCTAATACAATATTTAATAGTAATGGTGATAGTGGGCAACCTTGTTTCCCTCTTGATCTTATAGGGAATGGTGCTAGGTTCTCCCCATTACATATGATGCTTGCTGATGTTTTTAAATAGATGCTACTGATCTTTTTAAGAAAAGAAGTCCATTTATTTTTATACTCTCTAGTGTTTTTAATAGTAATAGGTGTAGAATTTATCAAATGCTTTTTCGGCATTTTTTGAGATAAATCATTATTTTTGTTAGTTTGGTTATTGAAATAGTCAATTATGCTAATAGTTTTCCTAATATTGAACCAGCCCTGCATTTTTGGTATAAATTCTACTTGGTAATAATGTATTATTCTGATAATGACTTTCTGTAATTTCGCTGTTAATAATATATTTAAGATTTTTGTATCAATATTCATTAGGGAAATTGGTCTATAATTTTCTTTCTTTGTTTTTACCCTACCTGGTTTAACTGTCATCACCAAATCTGTGTCATAAAAGTAATTTGGTAGAACTCTTTCTTTCCCTATTTGTTCAAATAGTTAATATAGTATATGAATTAATTGTTATTTAAATGTTTGGTAGAATTTACATGTAAATCTATCTGGTCCTGGAGATTTTTTCTTGGTGAGCTGATTAATAGCTTGTTCTATTTCTTTTTGTAAAATGTGACTATTTAAATAATTTACTTCCTTTTCTGTTAACCTGGGAAATCTATATTTTCGTAGATATTTCTCCATTATACTTAGGTTATCAAATTTATTGGCATATAGTTGGACAAAATAACTCCTCATTATTGTTCCAATTTCTTTTTTTTGGCAGAATGTTCTCCCTTTTCATTGTTGAGACTAACAATTTGATTTTCTTTCCTTTTTCTAATCAAATTAACTAAAAGTTCACCAATTTAAATTTTTTTTTCATAAAACCAATTCTTAGTTTTATTTATTAATTCAATAGTTTTCTTATTTTCAATTTTCCCATCCTTATCTCAGAATTTCAAGTTTGGTATTTAATTGAGGGATTTTAATTTGTTTTATTTCTAGCTTTTTTTAGTTATAAGCCGAATTCATTGACCTTCTCTTTCTCTATTTTATGCAAGTACATATCTAGAGATATAAAATTTCCCCTTACAATTGTTTTGGCTGCATCCCACAAATTTTGGTATGTTGTCTCATTATTGTCATTCTGTTGGATGAAGTTGTTGATTGTGTATGTGATTTGTTGTTTAGCACATTCATTGTTTAGGATTAGATCATTTAATTTACAATTAATTTTTGGTTTATTTTCCTGGCCTTATATTGCATGTGATTTTTATGAATTATGATCTGAAAAAATGCATTTCTCTTTCTCCTTTCTGCATTTTATTTTGAAGTTTTTATGACCTAATACATGTTTAATTTTTATATTGATTACATGAACCCATGAGAAAAAAGTAAACTCCTTTCTGTCTCCATTCAATTATCTCAAAAAATTTATCATACCTAACTTTTGCAGCATTCTGTTTACCTTCTTAAATTCCTTCTTATTTATTTTCTGTTCCCTTTTATCTAGTTCTGAGAGAGCAATATTGACATCCCCCAATAACATAGTTTTGCTATCTATTTCTTCTTCTAGCTCTCTTAACTTCTCCTTTAGTAATTTAGATGCTTTATCACTTGGTGCATATATGTTTTCTATTGATATTGCTTCATTATCTATAGTATCCTTTGGTAAAATATAGTTTCCTTCCTTATCTCTTTTAATTAGATCTATCTTTGCTTTTACTTGATCTGAGATCAGGATGGCTAACTCTGCTTTTTTTTTTTTTTTGTTTGTTTCACCTGAAGCAGAATAAATTCTTCACTCCATATATATATCATTCTGCTTCAAAAGTGTTTCTTGTAAACAACACATTGTAGAATTTTGCCTTTTAATCCAGTCTGCTATTCACTTCCATTTTATGTGAGAGTTCATCCCATTCACATTCACAGTTAAAATGACTAATTCTATATTTCCTACTATCTTATTTACCCTAAGTTACACTTTTATCTTTCCTTCCCCCTTTCCCTCCACTCCAATGTTTTGCTTTTGATGATCACCTCCCTCAAACAGCCCTCCCTTTTTAAAGCCCCATCCCCCTTTTTTCACATCTTTTCACTAATATTGCTTTTTCCCTTCTATCAGTCTTTCCCTTTCTTTTTCCCTTTCCCTCCCAGTTCCCTATAAGATGAGACAAGTTTCTCTGTGGAAACAAATATGTATGATATTCTCTCTTTGAGCCAAATCTGATGAGAGTAAGATTTACACAATGTTCATCCCCATTCCTTCTTTCCCTCAATTATAATGTCTTCTTTGCCTCTTTGTGAAATGTAATTTCCCTTATTTTTTCTCCCTTTCTCTCTTTATCCAGTATGATTCCCTTTTCTCCTCTGTAACCTACCACTCCAAAGCTACTGATTGCCAGGGTCATGCATACATGGAGATGAGACTGATGTTAAAGTGCCAAACAGCCTTTTTTTTATTGGCAATCATAGCAGGGTTTAGCAAGAAGCAAGAGCAAATATATGTATGTCTCTGTGCCTCTCCCTCTCCCTCCCCCCCCCACCCCTGAATCTCTCTACATCTCTGCCTCTCTCTCCTTTCTCTCTGCATGCTTCTCTTTTGCCTATGACAAAACTGGCCATTTATATTTAGTCTCCTCTGGGATTACCCTGTGTCTAGCCCGCTCAGCACTGAGCAGGTGGATCCGGAGAAGGAAGACACTTGGAGTTAGTGCTGCATCCTAAGAAAAGATGTATCAAGAGGACACACCTCTCACCTTCTCAAGGAAACACAACCTCCTGCCTCAGAGGCTAAGCCCCCTTCTACCTCCTGGGTCCATCCACCAGCTGACATGGCATACGTGGCAATTCTCATAAGGAAAGTCCCTAACATATCCCACTTTCTTTTCTTCTGAGAATTGCCACGTATGCCATGTCAGCTGGTGGGGTGAACTTAGGAAGTAAAGTCTGGCCTCTGAGGCAGGAGGTTGTGTGAAGATCGTGTATTTTTAAATCGACAGCAGTCAGGAATTCAGGTTAGGGGAAAATCGTCAGTCTTTATTCTCAGTGAAGAAGGATCGGAGGTGGAAGAGAATCGGCTATAGCAATGTGTGCAGCTGAGTCAAGAAGCTACCTCGACCAGCAGCCACACAACCAGCAGCTCAGAGTCTCGAACCCAGGCCCCATCTCTCCCAGCTTCTCTTCCTGTCTCTCTCTCTGCCTCCACCCACCAAAATCGTCATTTCCTATACAACACATCAGGACTTGCACAGAGAGTGGGCAGGGACCATTCTTTATCCAATGATGTATATTAATAGAGTATAGCCCAATTACTATTTAGCCTCACATACTTGGGACCTTAGTGCATCAACTCAAACCTCAGCCCATTACAAGGTTGTATCTTACAGGTGTTAGATCTTAGGTTGCAGCACTAACTCCAGGTGTCTCTCTTCTGCTGATCCACCTACACAGTGCTGAGTGGACTAGCCACAAGGTAATCCCAGAGGAGAGTAAATATAAATGCCCAGCTTTGCCATAGGCCAAAGATAAGGATCCAGAAAGAAGTAGAGAGAGGCAGAGATGTAGAGAGATTCAGGGATGCAGAGAGACACAGAGACATACAAACACTTTCTCTTGCTTCCTGCAAACCCCTGCTGAGATTGCTAATAAAGAAAAGATGTTTGGCACCTTAACATCAGTCTCATCTCCATGTCTTTCCGGGGAAGATTGGTATGCATGGTCCTGGCAATCAGTAATCTCAGTGGGGAGTTTAAAAATGGGGCCTGAAGAACATGGACTAGATTGGTCAGGGACCTCATGAGTTCAGCTGGTCCAATCAGGGGAAGGGAGACTACTAGACCCCACGACTGACAAATCAAGCCAAAAGTAGATGCAAAATCACAGGAAAAGGGAGTGGAGAAAGAAGTAGGAAGTAGACAGATTTACAGACAGAATTAGGATGTGTGTTACAAAAGGCAGCAAACAAAGGGAACCGGGAAGCAAGAATTCAGCATGTTTTCTAGCCCCCAGGAAAGAATGTGGGCCCCATTAGAGTGGAAGAAATTTAAAGAATTGAAAGAGGCAGTTAACACTTACAGGGTTGAATCTCCATATGTTAAGGAACTGCTGACTCTCCTACCCTCCAGAAGTTTAATATTTCCCTGATTTTGTGGCTCACCTACAGGTGGCTATTGAGAGATCAGTAGGTATAGGAGAAGCAGCTGGTCTTCTTATCTGAAAATTCACTAGAGAGAACACTAATGTCCATTGTCCAAAAGCCCTGTCCTCCTAAGATAAGGATGCAAACCTTGAGGAGATGATAAAAAGATGTGAGAATGTTGGCTCCAGTGCCTTTCAAACTTGAGCTCACAAGCTCCTGTGTCCAGGTGCTCTTTTGAACAAGAACCACTGCTTGATGAGGCAGTGGCCAGAGATATCCGAAGGCATGGGATTAGGCCTGCTGGCAATCAGTAATCTCTGAGGGAGAGGTTACAAGTAAAGATTGCCAGGCCCCTCAAAAGGGGTTCAACAGCCTCATTTAGAGAGGGGAAGGCAGAAATGCAGTCAGGGTGCAAGTTTGCCCGTGATTATACCTGGTGACACAGCTATAGTATATAAGTTAGAGATCCAGATGAGTAGATGTGGATAAAGTCTTAAAACAGGGCTTTAAGTGTCAGAGAACATTCAAAAGTTCCTTTGAAAGGATAAGGAAGGACATTGGCAAGATCCAACCTTAAATCTTTGGAGAGGGCCAGGATATTTATGTCTTGCAGGTCCTGATGGGGAAGGCCACTGGATTTCATTAGGATTCCAGACATATCAACCAGACCTGATCTTGATGTTTGGTACCAGATGCTGCTGCTGCTGCCTACAAATCAGTCATCTCCCCTCTTCAGTCTGTACCCCATTGGGTAGGGTCAGCTCTATGCTCCTTGTCAGCCTGAAGAAGTTACAGAAGATGAGACCTTCATCCCTTTGCCACAGATGAATCTCAAACATACTTCCCTTCTCATCCCCTTTATTGTATCTTTGTACTTTCTTTTAACTCTGACTGTTTTAAATGCAGATATATTTTTATAATTTTAATATCAAAACTGGTTTTATGAGCAGTCTCCACTAAACATAAAGGGGAATATGTTAGAGACTTTCCTTCTGAGAATTGCCATGTATGCCATGTCAGCTGGTGGAGTGAACCCAGGAGGTAGAAGGGGGCTTGGCCTCTGAGGCAGGAGGTTGTGTTTTACAGGTGTTAGATCTTTTCTTAGGATGCAGCACTAACTCCAGGTATCTCTCTTCTGCAGATCCACCTATTAAGTGCTGAGTGGGCTAGACACAGAGTAATTGCAGAGAAGAGTAAATATAAATGGCCAGCTTTGCCATAGGCAAAGAGAAGGATGCGAAGAGAAGTAGAAAATGGCAGAGATGTAGAGAGATTCAGGGATGTAGAAATTCACAGAGACATACATACATTTGCTCTTGCTTCTTGCTAAGCCCTGCTGAGAACACCAATAAAAGGCTGTTTGGCACTTTTAACGTCAGTCTTATCTTCATGTCTATCCAGGGAAGATTGGTATGTATGGCCCTAGCAATCAATACTCTCAGTGGGGAGCTTACACACCTCAATTTTCTTTTTCATGTTATCATAATACAATTATATTCACACTCTTTAAGAATACCCATAACAAAATATAGTTCTCAAGAGTTCTTTTTTTTTTTTTTATTGTTCTTTTGAGTTCTGTGTTTGGAGATCAAATTTTTTGCTCAGCTCTGGTCATTTCATCAGAAATAGATGAAATTCATCTGTGCCATTGAATGTCCATTTTCTTCCATGAAAGATAATGCTCATTTTAACTGGATAGATTATTCTTGGCTGTAATCCAAGTTCCTTTGCCATGTGGAATATCAGATTCCAGACCCATTGATCCTTTAAGGTGGAAGCTGCTAGGTCCTGGGTAATCTTGATTGTGGTTCTTTGGCATTTAAATTGTTTCTTTCTGGCTGCTTGTAATATTTTCTTTTTCTTTGGTGTGATAATTCTGAAATTTAGCCACAATTTTCCTTGGGGATTTAATTTTGGGGTTTCTTTAAGGAGTTGGTCAGTGAATTCTTTCAATGGCTATTTTACCTTCTGATTCAAAGACATCAAGGCAATTTCCCTTTATTGTTTCCTGTAAGATAATAGCTAGATTCTTTTTTTTTTTTTTTTATCCTGGTTTTGAGGAAGTCCAATAATCCTTAGATTGTCTCTCCTAAATCTATTTTCCAGGTCAGTTGTTTTTCCTATGAGGTCTTTCATATTTTCTTCTATATTTTTTATGTTTACTGTTTTTGTTTGACTGATTCTTGAAGTGTTATTGAGTCATTCACTTTCATTTGTTCAATTCTAATTTTTAGTGTATTGTTTTCTTTAGTTACCTTTTTAGCTCCTTTTGTATTTGACCAATTGGATTATTTTGTTCACTGATCTTTTTTTTTTCCATTTCAGAAATTTTGTTTTTCAATGAATTGGTATTTTTTCATATCTATTTTGTAAGGTGTTATATGTTTTTTTTTTTTCCATTTCATCAAATGTATTTTGTAGGGAGTTATGCTTTTCCCATCCCTTCTTGAAAAGATCTCATTTTCTTTCCCCATTTTCTTCTAACTCTCTTAATATCCTTTATGTCATGCTCTAAGAAAGCCTTGTGAAATGGGGACCAGATCATATCTCCCTTTGGGACTTCTTCTGGAGTTGATATATCTTTAAGATCTTCAGGAATTAAAGTTTGTTATTCTCTCTATATATAAAAGAGAGTTCAAATTTTTTACCAATCTACTATGTCATCTTCCCAGAATCCTCAATCCACATTTTCTAAAATCATCCTGCTTGCCATTTCTCATTGCAAAATCATAGCCTATTACATACATATACTACAACTTGTTCAGCCTTTCTCCAACTGATTGCCATATCTTTGATTTCCAATTCTTATCCACCCTTCAAAAACAAAAGAGTTGCTATTAATATTTTGGTACAGATAGATGCTTTCTTTTTTTTTTTTTTTTTGTGAGGAAGTCATTGAATTATGGACCCAGCAATGATACAGTTGGATCAAAGGGTATACACAGTACTTTGATAATCTTTTTGGGCAAGTATAGGACAGTGATGACCCCTAGCCCACTTGAAATCAGAGACTCTTAAGGGAAAACCCAAAAAAGGTTTTATTAAAATCTCATAAGAAAGAACAACTCCCCACAGACAAGGTATCATTAATAGAGGGGTGAAAAGCACAAGTTGCAAAATGCATCTATACAGGACTTACCATGCAATCCTCCTTCCCCCTTCCTGGCCCTTCTTCCCATTGGCTGGGAGTCCAGGATCCCATTCTAAATGCAGAAAACTACTTCAGAGACAAAGAATATTAGCCAATGATACACTCCCATATTAGGAAGTTAATGTTAATGTGAAAAAGACAGAGGAAATTGGAAGGAAATACATGTTGATCTATGAACATCTGCAAATTTGAGCATGACACAACTTGGTATTGCTTATTTGATATGACAATTAATATTGTTATACTATTATAATTTGGATATAGGTCAAGGCCACATTTTTTTACAAGTCTTCACTCAGTTTATCCCATTCACAATCATAGAAAATTACTATGGGAATAGGGAAATCGGGGGTTCATCTTCAGAGAAGGAAATTGAAGTAAAAAAATTCATGTCTATCCAGGGAAGATTGGTATTTATGGCCCTAGCAATCAATACTCTCAGTGGAGAGCTTACACACCTCAGTTTTCTTTTTCATGTTATCATAATACAATTATATTCACACTCTTTAAGAATACCCATAACAAAATATAGTTCTCAAGAGTTCTTTCTTTCTTTTCTTTTTTTTTTTTTTTTTTTGCCTTTTTATTGTTCTTTTGAGTTCTGTGTTTGGAGATCAAATTTTTTGCTCAGCTCTGGTCATTTCATCAGAAATAGATGAAATTCATCTGTGCCATTGAATGTCCATTTTCTTCCATGAAAGATAATGCTCATTTTAATGTGCATTGAGTAATGTGAAATGGCTCCCTGCTCAGAGAGAATTTATAAAATAACTTTAAAAAATTGAAAAATCAACTGAGAAACATTGAGGAAAAACTAAAACTAACTAATTAAATAAAGATCATGCAAAAACAAACAAACAAACAAAAAAAAACAAGAAAAGAGATTCACCAACTAGAAAAAGAGATGCAGACTTTCAAAGATGAAAATAACTCTTTGAAAATTAGAATTGGGCATGGGGAAGCCAATGAAACTATGAGAGATTAAGAAATTACAAAACAGATTATAAAGAATAAAAAATAAAACAGAATATGAAACAAAAGAAAAAGAGCAGATCTGGAAAACCGATCTAGAAGAGAAAATATAAGAATAATTGGAATATATGAAAGCTGTGACTAAAAAGGAGTTTTGACAAAATAATGCAACAAATAATTCAAGAAAATTGTCCTAAAGTGATAAAATATGAGGGGAAAGTAGAAAGAGAAAAAAATCAACCAATAACCATCTCAACAAGATTCTCTGTGGAAAAACAGAAATACGATTGACAAAATTTTAAACCCCCAGATAAAGAGAAAATGTTGTAATCAACAAGAAAAAACAATTCAAATATGCTGGAGATAATATTAGAATTGTACAGGACTTATTAGCAATCTTAATAACGGACATCATGTCTTGACATCCTATACCGATGATGAAATAAACTAGGCTTGTGGCTAAAAACATCATATCCAGAAAAATTATCCATAACACTTAATGAGAAAAAAATAAATATACAATGAACTTGCAGATTTTCAAGACTTTCTATCAATCAAACCTGACCTCAATAAAAAATTTACCACATAAGAGCCAATATCAAAGATCAGTTTCTAGGAAATTAACATGGACATTTATTTTTTGCATGGGAAATGTATACCATATGTTTAAGATTGATATCAGCAATAGAGTAACACAAAAGAAAGATTGGACCAAAGTTAATGTAAAAATAGTAATTATGCTATACAACTCAAGTGCATAGGAAGCAGAAACATAGAGGTATTAAAGGAGAGAGAGGTCTCCTAGTTATGAAAACCTAATCACATCAGGAATAGATTAAATACTCAACATTACATATATACCAGGAAGGTTATATATAGCACCATCAAAAATCTAAAAAGAAATAGGGGGGTAAGAATAAAGTAAAAAAAAGTTGTACAGCAAAAAAACAAAAAAAAATTACAAGGAAGTAAAGAAAAGATGGACACTCATGAATATAATTTCTTTGACTAATACATGAACTTTCTTGAATTGGTAATATATTTTGAATCCTCCCTGTTACTCTGCTAGGCACATGTCAATGTTCTCTTGTTTTCTTTTAGTTTATTTTGTATTCCTTTTTTTTTTTTCTTTTTCCTTATAAATAAATAAAAAAAAAAGAATCTGGAAAAACTTTATGAACTTATGCAAAGTGAAATGAGGAGAACTTATGCAAAATAAAATGAGCAGAATCAGGATAAAGCTGTACACACATTGTGTGATGAAGAGCTATGAATGATTTAATGATGAAGAAGTGTTACTGCATAAATATAGACTGAAGCATATTATTTTTCACTTTCTTTTCTTCATTCTTTTTTCTTAATTTCATTCTTCTCATACAAAATTACTAACACAGAAATGTTTTAAATAATTGTACATGTATAACTCATACCTCATTTCTTTACCATATCAGGGAAAGAGAAGGCAAAAGAGGGATCAAAGGATAGATTTTTGCATTTAAAATTTTTTAAAAATTTGAATATTGTTTTACTTCTAATTGGGGAAAAGATAAAATTATATACATTTGAAATTTTTAAAAAAAAAATTTTGGAAAACCTTTTGTTTGAACCTTAAAGTTTTTCCCTTTCACTATATATAATTTTGTTATTCAGCTCTCTGTAGCACAAAAGTTCTTAACAAGTTATCTCTAAACCCCTTGTTGCAAGGGGTCATTGGATAGATTTTATTCCATGAACTTTGAATGGAAATAAAAAAAAAAATCTTTGTTTTCACTAATATGTAACTGAAATTTAGCATTTTCTTCAAATATTATTAAAAAAAGACACAACTAAAACAAAATCTGACCAAAGGCCCATAAACATATGTAGACAACTAAATGATGTTATATACAATGATGATACATAAATCCTGAGAAACCCAAAGGTTGCTCCTTGAATTTGCATTGCAGTCATCACATTCCTGTCAACAATTGTTTTCTTGGACACACTGCAAGAATTTCAAAGGAAGTCACAGATCTTTTAGATCTTTTGAAATTTACAAATTTTCCCTCCAAAAAAGGAGCTGAAAAGAAACTGAAGTGTTATTTTCCCTAAGCAATTTCTTCTTAAATCCTTTTCTAGAGACTTTTATCACACAGTTGCTAGTTATCTGAATCTGCAAATTAAAATAAACTTCATTTATGTAAGTCACATGAGGCATGACCAAATCTTTCAACCAATCATAATATATACCTCTGAGTAAATTTCTCTGAAATTTGTGGAATGAAGAAGTGTGACTTTTTTACACCAAATTTATATTTATTTGATCATTTCAATTAAGAGACCACTTGAAAAATGTATTATGCATAGATCTTGTCAGTTTTGAGATCTGGAGAAGGTAAATGACCTAACAGTTAACTAATAAATGTCAGGGGAAGGATTTGAACCCCAAATATTCTGAATTCAAGTAAAATTATTCTTATTACAAGCCACTTTTTTATATATGAGCAATCTTTAGTTTATACACATTGTGCTGCTTCCAAATGTAGATTCAAAGCAATTTGCTCCCCAAATTTTCAGCATTCTCCCAAATAACCACCATCACAGAGATGTAGCCTTTTGTCAAGTTATGAATTGTAGGATTTATTTTAAAGCCAGCCCTCTCTCATATCTAATATCCAGATAAAATGAAGCACTTGTGAATTGTTGAACAAAGGTTTACTTTGTTGAAACACAGGTAGGGTATTGTCACTTAGTTTCTCTCCACTTGATCCTTTTCATCTCCAACTAGAAATTCATCTGATTTGGGCTTGATGATTCATGGCCTAAAGAAATCATTAACTCTAAGAAGCTTCTATTATATTTCTTCTGAGAAGAAATAAATATCATTAATCAGACTGACAGGAAATCCCGACATAAAAATTGATAAGAATATTTACTTTTAAAGCTCTTACAAAGAACATAATTTTCATATTTTTTCTTTTTTTCAAAGATTATTGATTTGTGAGATATGATGATTTTATACTATCCTTTTATTTATCCTTATTGAAAGTATTTCAATGCAAGACTATGAAGTGCCCCATCAAGCTTTGGAAGTTTTTAATTTGTATTGGGTTTTAATTTTGTTTATTGTTTGTTGTTGTTTGTTGGGTTGTTTGCTTTGGCTGGTGGGTGAATAATAAAGTAAATTCCACCCAAATTTTTGAAGAATTTAGTTAGAGATTATTTTCCTGATGTCTATATTATTCAGAATATTAATATAAGTATAATTCAGTTTTTCACCTAGTGTATTGTTTTATTATTAATTACAAAACAACCATGCATTACAAGTACTTGCATGACTTATGGCATCCTTTGACCCCATTTTTCAAATTTCCAGCTCTTACTATAAAGTTGGGCAGAACTGTGAGTAAATTTATATGTCTATTTTTCTTTTATATAGCCAAGCTCACATAATGGGAAACCTTTAATGTAAGTGTTTATCTGAGGTTTCACAATTCAATATAGGTTCTATTTAACCAATACTTTGTTCCTTTACAGTTTGGCAGAAGCTCTCAAAACTCTTGGCACTGAAACCATTTTCTTTAAGATCCTAGAAGCATCACCAATCTATGATAAAGCATGAAATTATGACTATTGTGGAAACACTGCATGTAATAAGTACTTAATAAATCTCTGGTGAAAGAAAGGATGAATAAAAGGATTAAACACTTTGAAGGAAGATCTCTTTCTATGTCTATTTTTTTTCCCTCTGCTATTACTTAAACCAACAAATTACATTCCCAGAAGAACCCTTGAAAACTGAAATACATTTATCAAGCATTTTCAACCTTGTTTTTAGATCCTAAAATGGTTAATTGAAGTTTAATTTACAGTTACAATTATCAAGGACCAAGATCATTAGAGCTGCTCTTAGATATTTCTTCATTAGTGTTTGGAGCCAGACTGGCCTCTGAAATCATAAGTCAAGTATCACCCTCATCAATAATGACACACTCTTAACACATTTTCAATTGAAATGGACGATAACAAAGAGGGGAAAAAAAGGTATATATTGCAATGAAGTTAAAGGTCCAATTTCTAAGAAATCTTTTAAATGGTAAATTAGGATAGATTTTTTTTTTTATGATTTTTCCTTAAGTGAAACTGAATTACCAGAAAAAAATGTCCTTGATTCCACTTTCTGCTCTATTTTATTCTTAACATTTTTGAAGAATGTAGACATTTGATCATTTCCAGTAATACTAAATTAGTTCCAAGTTTTGTCCTTGAATATTTTGGAATCTGAATCTTTTCATTCCATATGAAAGACCAGATGCAAGTAAAATTTTAACTCTGATCAAGTGAAATTGATCCTTCTCATTTTCTACTCTTTAATTCTGTATAAGTCCTTTTTTTTCCCTGCATGGCTTCCATCAATTCTAGATCCTTCTTTTTTCTGTCATTCTTCTTCCTCCTTTAAAACTATCTGTCACATTCATCAACTTCTTAAATATTTTATTGGTGATTTGATCATCCATATACATAATCTGAGAAAAAAAATTATCCAGGAGTTTTAGTAACTATTTTTGACATGTGTTATAATATACAACTCTCACACACACACACACACATACAGACACATGCATGCACGCATAATGCTCTCATAAACACAAACTTATTTTTCACTCTATCTTCTTCCCACATTTCCAATTTGTTTTTGTCTCCAGATGTTTAGCATTCAACTTCGAATTTGGAAAACCCAGAGCTACATCAATATCCCTATTGGAAAAAATAAACATAAGGTTACAAGGTTCAGGATATTTGTTTCATTCTGTGACACTGTAATTAATCATTAGAGATTCCAGAGTAAGCTAGTTCAAAAAGAAAACAAAATGATTTTGATAGGGTCTGGAACCCCCAAAGTGTCAGAGATTACTGTTGCAGGGTTGTGAATAAGAGTGACTTTAGGTACCACTCTTTTTTAGGTTGGTTTTGATGCATCATGGAAAAGATTTTTAAAATTTCAGGGGTAATGAAATATTCTTTTCCTTCCCATGAAAAAAAAAATAGAAAACAAAAACAAAGCCTTGTTATACTCCCAGATTTCTGAAATTCTCCTATTAGAAATTCCTATTGGAGTAAACATTCTCATCATTTCCTCAAATATTATTGGCAGTGTGTGGGGTACAGAGACCCTAACCCAAAATGACTACTTGGAGATCTCTCTAAGTGAAGGTTGAAAGGTTTTATTAGAATTTCACGAGAAGCAGGCAGTCCTTATCTCTGGGATGTCCAGAAGGAAGAGGCCATTTTCACAGAAGGAGAGCTCAGTTAAATAAACAAGCACTACTGGACCCCTTCCCAAAATCTCCTTATGAATCGCTTTTAGTTTAGATTGGCTCTTGCAGTTATTTTTCCCTTATATGGCAGGTGGGGTGATAATGAGCTTATTAGAGATAAGGTAACTACATAAAAATTCCATTTCTTCAAAGTCATATAAACAAAGCAAAACTGAGGCCTTAGGCTTCTTTTATTTCAGTCTCTGAGAAACCACTTTGCTTGCCCCACAGCATCTCTCCTCTATACTCTACTGTGATTTCTCATTAAAAGGTTTTCAACATTCTTTCACATTCCTTATCTTCAAATAATCAGAGCAAACTTTCACAATGTCTCTCTAAGTCATCAATTCCTTTTGGTTCATCCCCTGTGGCAGCAGGTACTGGCTCCCAAAATGATCCTTCAAATCAAAAAGCCCAATAGAAATCTGCACACACAGTTCATCAATCCCCTCCCAAAGTTAGTGATTCCTTGTTTTCAAATGTAATTTCAATTCATTTCTAGGGTCAAGCTATACAATCCATTCTTTTGGCACATCCACAGGTCCTTTGACTTGAGTGTGATGAGTTCAACCTCATTCCTGGGTCTTTATAGCAGCATCTGAGGTCAGAAGGACTTGGAAAGGTCCTTCCCAGGTTGGGATCAATTTTTCCTCCTTCCAGGTTTGGATCAGAACCCCATCTCTGGGCTGGTATTTATGCACAGCAAATCATCAGCAGGGTCTGAGCAATAAGTCCTTTTAACTGTAGTTCATGTAAATACTGAACAAGTTGTAAGACATTTTCTGTATAACAATTATAAGGTGACAATCCAATATTCCTCCGAGGTTTAGTCCCGATTCTACACAAGGCAAGGGGAAGACATTTGGTCCAAGGTAACCAGTTTCCATCCCCAATTTAGTCAATTGCCTCTTTATTTCCTGGTTCATCCTTTCTATCTTTCCTGAAGAGGGAGGATTCCAAGGGGTATGAAATTCCCAAGAGATCTTCAGGACCTACATCAGACTCTGGAGAACTCTTGCCATGAAATAGGTGCCTTGCTCTGAATCAATGTGTTCCACCATCCCATACCTGGGAAATATATTTTTCAATAAAATTCTGCTCACCACAGGGGCAGTTGCCTGGGACAAGGGAGAAGATTCAGTTCGTTCAGGAGATCAGGTGGTCCAGTACGACCAACCAATATTTGAGACATACTACTAAGGGCAGCTCAGTAAAGTCCACCTGTATACTCTGGAACGGTCTCAATTCTGGGGGGTCTCCTTCAGACTTGCACTTGCACCAAGGCAACCTTATCTGACATTGGACAGATCAGGCATCCATCCATCAATTGTCCGGCCAATGTGTATAATCCAGGAGTCACAAACATAGTCAGCACAGAATCACACAGGTTTTGGACATTCCAATGGCTACCTTGCTATAGATAATATAGAATTTGCCTCATACCTGCTTTGGTCAGTACCTCCTTGCCATCTGGAAGAAACCATCATCCTGTGTCATCTTTTCAGGTGCCCAATTCATGGACTCTTAAATGTTTCTCCCTGGTAAAAGATGGGGAAGGTGGATTGGGTGGCAGAGAAGGAATTAATACCATCTTTCATTCAGTTAACATCTCCTTCATTCCTAACTTTCCTCACCTCTTCATCAACAAGCAGGTTATCCAGGGCCTCAATTGTGTTCCCCACCTGCTGTACTTTGGATATATACAATAGCAAGAGCTTTAGATAGTGAGGAACATGATTTCCTTAAAGCAGTTTCATTTCAGGTAACAGTCCTACTTTTTAACAATTCCTCCTTAAGCTTTTGTTGTCACCATATTCTTTAATTGAGGAGACCATTATGCACTTAGATTAAACATTCAGTCAATTAACACCATGTAAAATAAACTGTCTCTTTAAATAACAAAAATGCTTTCTGAAGCAGTGACCCAGGTAGTTTATCTCCATTTCCAAAGAAGCAGTGAAATCAGTGAGGGGAGGAAAGGGAGATGAATTAAATTTTCACCTTGAGGCCAAAATATCCTTTCCTACTCCTCCCTCCCCCACTCAACTTCTCTTTATAATGAATTTTTAGGGTGCCAAATCCTTCTCAGGATTTAGCCAGCCAGAGTTTTTTTCCCTATCCAGACAAATGGCAAGTTCATGAAAAGACCCGATTCTTTCTCTTTTTTTTTTCACATCCTCTTTTCATTTGCAATCTGTTCTTTCCTTCTTTAAGCTCTCTCTCTCTTTCTCTTCCTTCTTCCTTCTCTCACACCATCTTTACCCCTGTCCCATCTCCATCTCCTCCAGATGCCTACATACTCAATACTTCTCTGACATACTTTAAACACACTCCCAAAGCAATAATCCCTCTAACTAGAAAACTCTTAATTGGTTTTGCAAGCCAATCTTTCTTGTTCCTTGTCTTTAAATCATTTTTTTTGTTTTTGTAACTTTAAACTTTAAGATTCACAATTAAATTACTTTGAACCAAATTTCATAAAACTTATACATATATCCAGCAGAGCTGACAAATTTTAAACCATAATTCATAATGTTTACAAATTACCAAATATATATTTCAGAAGCTAGCATACCTCATCTAATTCGGAGGTATGTGACCTCTTTAGGTATGTTATCAGGACTTAGTTTTAACAAGCTATTGTTAAAATGAATCAAATCAAATACAGCTTTAAAAAAAGGTTTTCTTTCACTATTAAAGGTCCAATATTCAAACAAATTCCTGAGATCATATACCCAGAATAAAGAGATCTAAAATGCACAGAGCAATATATCTCCTACAATTTCAGAATTACAGTAGCACTTTAAAAATTAAGTGCCCCAAATTCATTAAACCAATAATCGAAAAGAATATGGTTTCAACAGCTAAACTTTTTTCTCTGTTCCTT
The DNA here is from genome assembly GCF_902635505.1 of Sarcophilus harrisii. Lineage (NCBI taxonomy): Eukaryota > Metazoa > Chordata > Mammalia > Dasyuromorphia > Dasyuridae > Sarcophilus > Sarcophilus harrisii. Next base: position 483,640,172 of record NC_045426.1, on the reverse strand, counting down.
TGTCTTTAAAATTAGGGCAAACAGTTTAGAAGCAAGTCCAATAAGAAGTTAAAAACCACAAGCATTTTTATACCAAGCACCTTTGCAATGTTAAATAACTAATTGTCAAATTTCTTAAATTTCCAATAATACAGAAGTGCTTTTGCTATCATATCTGAAATAACAAATTTTACTAAGGTGCTTAAACATAGTTTCTTTCTCTCCCTCTGGCCCCACATGGCCTACTGCAGTCAGGGAATTAGGAAGGAAAAGAAATAAACCATCTTCACTCTGTGTACAACCTCCCCCCCCCCAATTTCATTGAATTGTTTTGGGATTTTGAAATGACCAATTGCCAAATTCCCCAACCATTATTCCCAATGGACTTTTCCTAAAGCTCCAACTTAGGCCAGGGTTGGAGCTTTAAGGAAAATCACCATCCACCAAGATAAGAAATGGGTTCGTGACCTAGGCATAAAGAATGAGATTATAAATAAATTAGAGGAACACAGGATAGTTTACCTCTCAGAACTGTGGAAGAAGAAGGAATTTATGACCAAAGAAGAACTAGAGATCATTACTGATCACAAAATAGAAAATTTTGATTATATCAGACTGAAAAGTTTTTGTATAAACAAAACGAATGCAGACAAGATTAGAAGGGAAGCAATAAACTGGGAAAATATTTTTACAGTCAAAGGTTCTGATAAAGGCCTCATTTCCAAAATATGTGGAGAATTGACTCTAATTTATAAGAAATCAAGCCATTCTCCAATTGATAAATGTCAAAGGATATGAACAGACAATTCTCAGATGAAGAAATTGAAACTATTTCTAGCCATATGAAAAGATGCTCCAAGTCATTATTAATCAGAGAAATGCAAATTAAGACAACTCTGAGATACCACTACACTCCTGTAAGACTGGCTAGAATGACAGGGAAAGATAATGTGGAATGTTGGAGGGGATGTGGGAAAACAGGGACACTAATACATTGTTGGTGGAATTGTGAATACATCCAACCACTCTGGAGAGCAATTTGGAACTATGCTCAAAAAGTTATCAAACTGTGCATACCCTTTGATCCAGCAGTGTTACTACTGGGCTTATATCCCAAAGAGATCACAAAGAAAGGAAAGGGATCTGTATGTGCAAAATGTTTGTGGCAGCTCTCTTTGTAGTGGCCAGAAACTGGAAACTGAGTGGATGCCCATCAATTGGAGAATGACTAAATAAATTGTGGTATATGAATATTATGGAATATTATTGTTCGGTAAGAAATGACCAGCAGGATGATTTCAGAAAGGCCTGGAGAGACTTACATGAACTGATGCTGAGTGAAATGAGCAGGGCTAGGAGATCATTATATACTTCAACAACAACACTATATGATGACCAATTCTGATGGACCTGGCCATCCTCAGCAATGAGATGAACCAAATCATTTCCAATGTAGCAGTAATGAACTGAACCAGCTACACCCAGCAAAAGATATGATTAAGAACCATTACATTGAATTCCCAATCCCTATATTTTTGCCCGCCTGCATTTTTGATTTCCTTCACAGGCTAATTGTATAATATTTCAGAGTCCGATTCTTTATGTACAGCAAAATAATGGTTTGGTCATGTATAATTATTGTGTATCTAATTTATATTTTAATATATTTAACATCTACTGGTCATCCTGCCATCTGGGGGAGGGGTTGGGGGGAAGGAAGGGAAAATTGGAACAAGAGGTTTGGCGCTTGTCAATGCTGTAAAGTCACCCATACATATAACCTGTTAATAAAAGTATATTAAAATTTAAAAATAAATAAATAAATAAAAAATAAAGGAAAATCAGGCCTTTCTCTTTCTCTTTCTACCTCACAGAAGAAATATGAAAAAGACATTCTATACAGACACAAACACAGAAAAAAATTACATGGAAGTTACACTTTCCTATGTATAGCAGAAATACTCAAGTGCACTTAATTAATTTATTTATTTTGCTCCTGATTTGGGGGTTTTGATTGCACTTTCCCCATAATTTAGCAAGGACTTCCCTTAGACTCCTCTTGTTATTCCGAATTATTACAACAGAGGTCGCCTTTCTATCTGCAGTCACCTGATAGCATTCTCAGAGAGTCATTTCCCCGGGGATCATTTGCATTCCATTTCAGCACATGATTTACATGAGAGGCTCTTCCTCTTTAGTCTCCTTCAGCCCAGCCAATTGACCCCCAGACTCCTGAGTGCTTACCTTTGGGCTGCACATATGTAGGTTCTCCTGACTGTGAGCTCAATCATCATCTGCACAGGAACTTCAGATCCATATCTTTCATTTTCTCCTTGACTGAATAGCTCCTTTTGGACACTTTGATCAGCAGAGAAAAGAAACACCACCCTGCTCCTGAGACCTTAGGAACAAAGTGTCCCATGGGCGCCTGACCCCAAATTGGGGTGGCGGTCGCTCCCCGCCAAGGCACATGATCCCAGATGAGCCCCCAAAACTGTGATGGGTACAGAGATCTTAACCCAAAATGATTACTCAGAGATCTATCAACATGAAGGTTGAAAGGTTTTTTTAGAATCTTGTGAGAAACAGACAGACCTTACCTCTGGGAAGTCCAGAAGGAGGAGACCTCAGTTAAATAAACAAGCACTACCCAACCCCTCCCCAAAATCTCCTTATGAAAAGTATTTAGTTTAGATTGGCTCTTGCTATTACTTTTCCCTTATACGGTGGGTGGGGTGATAATGAGTTGACTAGAGATGAGATATCTACATAAAAAGTGCCATTTCTTCAAGGTCACATAAAAAAAAAAAAAAAAAAAAAAGCAAAACTGCAGCCTAAGGTTTCTCTTACTTCAGGAGACAGTTTCTGAGAAACCACATTGCTTGCCCCACACAGTAGGAGCAATATACATTTATTAAAACTGATATCCCATGCTTTTGTCAGATGGAAGGGCATTAGCAAGTTTTATAGGCCCAATAAAAAGTTCATGTATAACTGGTCCTGGTGGCAAAACTATTTGGCTGAAGATTGCCCGGAGGAATAGAGACTCCTTACACATTTTCTCTGAAATTTTTCCTTACTGAACTTGCTAAGTAAACTTGTGTGTGTGTGTGTGTGTGTGTGTGTGTGTGTGTGTGTGTGTGTAAGCCATTAAAAATTTTTAAGGTTCATTTTTTTTAACATTTCTGAAATGAGGAATAGGAGAGATATGAATTAAATTGTACCTAAAATCTCCTTAAATACTATTGTTATTTGAATCTGTGAGTCTTTAAGACTATTAATGAATGTTTATATAATTGCATTGATGTTCTGATCATTATTATTTCACAGAAATTTATTTCACTTCCTTTCCGTGTTTATAATTTTCACTGATGTTCTCCTAATGCAAAACCTCATAATCCTCTGGCTAACATATAGAAATAGGCTCTTAATATCATACATAGCCCTACTCCTGACATCAAAACTATCCCTCTACTGCTATTTCATTTTTGAACTTCCTTCAATATCTGAAGATTTCTTGCCCAGGAACACTAAACCATTCTCACTTCTCAATCTATAATAACACTGTATAAGACTTTTCCCCATCTCATATTAGTGATTTTCTCTTGTAAACTCCATTGTAAACTTTGATTTACTGGGAATTCTCAAAAAGTGTATGAATAATATTACACTCTTTTAAATTTTATTTTAAAACTATAATCAATACATGGTTTGGATGCCAAATTGGTTGTACTTTCAAGGCATTAAATCTCTTCAACTTTTAGCAATTTTCTAAAAGTACACTGTGATAGACAGCCCCTTCCTCCAAGAAGGGAAGTTTTTAATTTAATAATATCTTTCATATAAATGTAGATCCTAGATACCCTGCACTCTTTTTCCAATCCTTTTTTTTTCGGACTTCTTGATTTCAAAACCTGCACATATGCTAGCTATCTTTATTTCTATGTCTCCTTTCAATCCCCTTCACTTTTCAACTACCTTTCTGCTGTCTAGATGCCTCATTAGAATATAAATTTCTTGAAGTCAAGAATTGAGTTTCACTTGGTTTGTGTGTGTGTGTGTGTGTGTGTGTGTGTGTGTGTATAAAAAATACTTATACATAAAAATACGAAAACAGGCAAACTAGATCAAAGCTACATCTAGGCAAGATTCTAACTCTCATAGAAAAGTACAAAAGAAAAACTCTCCCAAACTTTCAAGGGTAAAAAACCCATAATTTTTGCTTTCCAAATTCTATGCCAGTTTTGGAAGATAATGTCTTTCTATAGGGATAGTTCAGTTTAGGTCCAACTTTGTTAGTAATAACAAGAAATACAACAACAATAAAATTGTTTCCTTGACCAAGTTATGTTAACTATGTCTGCTACCTTTTGGGAAATCTATTTTGCTAGCATTCAATAATAATTTTAAAAATTAACATTAAATAACCTATCTCCTTTCCTCTTCTACCCACAGAACATATTGCATGGACACTCCCATAAAACATATAAGAACTGAATGATAATCACACAGACTGAGAAGGCATAGATAATGTCCCATCATTCACCATTTGAGAATGTACCTCTGCAGGGGAAATCATATCATATACATTACATTTTCATTCTAGCAAAGGAATTAGAAGGGTAGTATTTAACTATAATCATATTCCAAAAATGCTTGAAGTCATATGTCAACAATCAAAATGTTTCATGTATATTAATCTAAAATGATAGAAGAAAAATTTGATATGCAATACAATACAAAAATTGATATACAATATATAGATAAACACAAATTTAAGTTAGAGGTCTATTACTTGTTGGTTTTATCACAATTGAAAGTACTTACTTTTATTTGGATAAGAATCAATTAAATCATTACTTATTGGGTGAGAAAGGACTTTGTATTTTTAACTCATTTTTTTCAAATTGAAATAGAAAAAAAGTATGGAAATCCTAAATCTTGCATAATAATTTCAGTGGGCTGCATATTGACTTAAGAAATCACATATAAGAATATCTATATATTATTTTATTTTTATTTGTTTTATTAAATGTTTTCTAATTAAATTTTAATCTGATTCAGGTCACATTTGGGAGTATTATGGGCATCATGAGGACTGTATCATGTATTTGACACCTCCAATTTAACACACTAGGCTAATTTATTTTTAAAATTCCTTAGCTTTGTGACCTTGTATTTAATCGTGTTGACTAGCTGTGTTTAATCTCTTTGCCTCAACTGTGAAATGGAGATCATAATAATATCTACTTCACAATGCTGTTTTGAGAATTAATTGAGAAAATATTTGTAAAGTGCAACATAAAAAGTAATATATAAATACTTCTTTCTTTCTCCTTAAGTTTACAATTAGGTAATTTTCAAATCTGAGTATTATATTAATTGGGCATTGAACAGTTTTATTAGGATTGCTCTGTCCTTTATGACTAGAATTGCTTTAACTAAAGTAACATGTGTGCAATGTTTCTTTTATGAATATCAATGAGTCTATGACTTGGAAATAGATGTAGGAAAATGATATATTATTGAATTAGAGGCATTAGTGACATTTTAATTCATCTTTTATTATGCTTTAAGAACACATTTATGTCATAACACAGAAATAGGAATCCTGTTCCAAAAAAGACAAAATACCAGCTATTTTAATACTTTTAAAAAAGATGGCATTTAATTCCATGCTTAATTGTGATTTCATTAAATATTTCTTATGCATAAACAGAAAGCAAATCAAGTTACAATTTTTATGACATCGGAGATAATACTAAAAAGGGTAATAACTTCAAAGGTAAGAGAACAGAAGTATACCTGAGGTGAATATATATTTTTTTAATATTTTGAACTCCTGATGTGTTTATTTACTTTACAATAAACAATTTAATGACAATTCATATTTATACAGATGCTTCCAAATTTAAAAATATTTGTCTCATAACAAGCTTATAAGTAATCCATGTAGATTGAATGAGCAAAGGTTTATACATAATAAAATGGAACTTTGTACAGGCAACTATTTTCATCTTTACACAAGTAGCAAATATCTGATTTCAAATCACTTTCATAGTTATAAATTCTGAATTTGGAATCATGAACGATATTGGACTCTTTTGGAGGAAGAGAGAAGTTATACAAAATAATTTCAATTGAGTTTTTTTAGGGGGAAATGATAAATCATACGAAATAATTTCAATTGAAATTTTTAGGATTTTGTAGTTCTGCTTGACACTTCATGATTCCATTTAGGGTTGACAAAAATAGTAAAATAGTTTGCCACTTCCTTTTCCAGCTCATTTTACAGATAAGGAAATTGAGGAAAATAGGATCAAGTGATTTATCCAGGGTCACATAGCTGGTAAATTCCTGGGGCTTGAATTGAACTCAGAAAAAAATCTCACTCCAGACCAGACTCCAGCTTTTTATTTTTCAAAACATTCATGGAAAACTTCTTCAATATTAATCTTTGCACACTTTGTGTTTCAATTTCTGCCCCTTCCTTCACTTCCTCCCCTAGATGGCAAGTAATCCAATATTTGTTAAACATGGCAGTAGTATATGTTACATCTAATATAGGCATACATATTAATACAATTCTCTTGCTGCATACAAAAAATAAAATCAAACCAGAAAAAAATGAGAGAAAATAAAATGCAAGCAAATAATAATCAGAAGAGTGAAAATGCTAAGTTGTAAACCACACTCAGTTTATGCTGTTCTCTCTCTGGGTATAGAGGGTTCCCTTCATTACAAGACCATTGGAACCAGTCTGAATCATCTCATTGGTGAAGAGAACCACATCCATCACAATTGATCATTCTACAATCTTGTTGCCATGTTCAAAGATCTTCTGGTTCTGTTCATTTCACATAGCATCAGTTCATGTAAGTCTTGCCAGGACTATTATTTCTTACTGAAAATAATATTCCTTAAAATTCATATATCATAACTTATTCAGCTTTCTCCAACTAATGGGCATCCACTCAGTTTCCAGTTTCTTGCCACTACAAAAAGAGCTACCACAAACCTTTTTGCACATGTGGCTCTTTTTCCCTCTTTTAAGATTTCTGCAATATATGCCCAGTAGAAACCCTGCTGGAACAAAGGGTATACACAGTTTGATAACTCATTGGGTATATTTCCAAATTGCTCTCCAGAATTATTAGATCCATTCACAATTCTACCAACAATGTATTAGTGTCCCAGTTTTCCCATATTCCCTCCAACATTCATCATTATATTCTCCTGTCATCTTACTCAATTTTAGATGTGTATATTGGTATCTCACAGTTATTTTAATTTACATTTCTCTAATCAATAATGATTAAGAAAACCTTTTCACATGACCAGAAATGGCTTCAATTTCTTCATCTGAAAATTGAAGTTCATGTCCTTTGGTTATTTGTCAATTGGAGAATGCCTTGACTTCTTATAAACTTGAGTCAATTATCTATATATTTTAGAAATGAGGCCTTTATCAGAAAACTTGAATGTCAAAATATTTTCCCAGTTTATTCCTTCCTTTCTAATCTTGTCTGCATTGGTTTTGTTTGTACAAAACCTTTTTAACTTAATATAATCAGAATTATCTATTTTGTATTCAATAATATACTCTAGTTCCTCTTTGTCCACCAATTCCTTCCTTCTCCACATATCTGAGAGATAAACTATGCTTTGCTTTACTAATTTGTTTATAATATCATTCTTTATGCCTAAATCATGAACTTATTTTGACCTTATCTTGGTATACAGTGTTAGGTGTAGATCAATGCCTACTTTCTGCCATACTAGTTTCCAATTTTCACACCAGTTTTTGTCAAAGAGTGAGTTCTTATCTCAGAAGCTGGGGTCTTTGGGTTTGTCAAACACTAGATTTCCATATTCATTGACTATTTTGTCTGGAGAACCTAATCTATAGCACTGATCAACTACTCTATTTCTTATCGGGTACCAAATGGTTTTGATGACAACTGCTTTATACTATTGTTTTAGATCTGGTACAGCTAGGCTACCTTCATTTGCAATTTTTCATTAATTACCTTGAAATTCTTGATCTTTTGTTTTTTTGGGATTTTTTTAGATGAATTTTGTTATTATTTTTGCTAGATCTGTAAAATAATTTCTTGGGACTTTGATATAGCACTAAATAAGTAGATTAATTTAGATGGTATTGTCATTTTTATTATATTTGTTTGACCTATCCAAGAACACTTGATATTTTTCCATTTGTTTAAATATGACTTTATTTGTGTCAAAAGTACTTTGTAGTTGTGTTCATACATTTCCAGACTTTGCCTTGATAGGTACACTCCTAAATATTTTATATTACCAAGTCATTTTAAATTGAATTTCTCTTTTTATCTCTTCATGCTGGACTATGTTGGTGATATATAAATATGTGATGATTTATGTAAATTTATTTTGTATCCTGCAACTTTTCTAAAGTTGTAGATTGGCTTTAGTTGTTTTTTAGTTGGTTCTCCAGGGTTCTCTAAATATGGCATAATATCATTTGCAAAGAGTGATAGTTTGGTTTCCTCATTACCTTTTCTAATTTATTTAATATCTCTTTTTCTTTTATTGTCAAAGATAATATTTCTAATACAATATTGAACAGTAATGGTGATAGTGGGCAATCTTGTTTCACCCTTGATCATATTGGGAATGTTTGTTAGTTTCCATTACATAGGATGCTTACTGATGGTTTTAAAAGATGCTATTGATCATTTTAAGAAAAAGTCTATTTATTTCTATATTCTCTAGTGTTTTATAGGAATAGGTGTTGGGTCCATCTGGCCCTGGAGATTTTTTTCTTAGGCAGTTGATTAATAGTTTATTCTATTTCTTTTTCTAAAATGGAACTTTTAATCAATTTACTTCTTCCTCTGTTAATCTGGGCAACTTATATTTTTGAAGATATTTATCCATTTCACTTAGTTTTTCAAATTTATTGACATAAACCTGAGCAAAATAATTCCTAATTATTGCTCTAATTTCCTCATCATTGGTGTAATGTTCTCCCTTTTCATTTTTCAGACTAACAATTTGATTTTTCTCTTTCCTTTTTCTAATCAAATTAACTAATGGTTTATCTATTTTGTTGTTTTTTTCATAAAACCAACTCTTAGTTTTTTTATTACTTCAATACTTTTTTGTACTTTCAATTTTATTAATCTTCCCTTTTACTTTTAGTATTTAAGTTTGGTATTTATTTGGGTGGGGCTTTAATGTTAATATGCTCCTGAAAATAAAAAGACTTATAAAAGCTAATGGAATAAACGACCTCCAAATCTCTCACAGAGAACAGTTATAAGATACAAGCTGTGCTCGCATGTATTGTAAAATGGGGGGGGGGGAAGGGCAAATGGTAGGAGGAAAATAAATTTGCAGAAACTTTAATGTGATTCTGAATTAATATTAAATCATCACAAAATTATTTAAAGATGAAGTAGGAAGTGAAAAAGAAAATTATGAAAATTAGAGTAGACTGATGTCTGCCTTGAACTACCTATTTTATAAACAATAGTTATCAAATGTCAGAAATAGTGACTATGGATGTGAGTACAAACAAATGCTGGAGAATTCTTTAGGAAAGAGAAAATTAATAGAAAATAAATCAAATCAAGAGCCCTACTGAAACAATAATATCATTTTCATTTTTGAAGGAAAACACATTAAATAATTTCTTATTTATTTGATTGAAATACTATAAATCCTGATATGCCTTTATTATTATCAAAAGTTAATTTGGTCAATGATTCCCAGGTTTCCTTGAACCTGAATATCAAATGAAAAATTTGGCAATTATCTTGAGCAAGCCTAAAAACCCATGTTTTCATGCACTTGTTATATTAGAAATATTGAGAGTACAGTGAAAGATCTTGATTTTTATCTGCTTTTTTATCTTAATTGTCAATAATATATTACATATATAAATATATAACTCTTGTCTAAGAAAAATACTATGAATTTTTTTCAAATTGTGTTTAAAATGATATAAAATAAATGTTTGTATGTTTTAATAATATTTAATTTTATTTGACCTTTACAATAAATTCAAGAAGTGATTCAAGAGTAATAGAAAAGCTAATATAAAGGTGAACATAAAATATTGTCTTTACACCTTAGCCATCATTTGCAATTCAAAGTACATACTTATGAAAATGACTGAGAACAAAAATATAGTGTTGAATTATATTAAAAAATTGAAATGAATTAAATTCATAGGATATGGTATAAACTTATTTTAAATATAAATCAGAATCAGAAATGGTAATTTTCCTAGTGTGTGTTTTTCATTAAATTCTTTGCAGGTCCATTATAAATTAAGATTCTTCAACCTCATTCCCAATTCTCCTTAAATTTCTTTCTCCCCTAGGAAACTTTACCTGATTAAAGATCTGAAAACCTAGGCTACTTTCCTTATCTAAACCCACTTTAAACCAAGCTATTATTGAGTGGTCTGTACAATTCTAAAACAAAAGAAATGTAAAGCAATTAACTGACTTTAAAAATCTTGTCATTTAATGACAGAGAAAATGCAAATAAAAAAAAATGGGAACAGGACAAATCAGATTATAAAGTATTAATTTATATGGATATAAAGCTTATGCTATATTATTCAATTAGGATTCATAATGCAAGTCTCAGATTCTAGTTTTAACAGTACTACTTAATTGATAGGTAACCTTAGACAACCAATGTAACTTCTTTTTGTCTCATTAATTTATTGATATTATAAGGGGAATGTGATAAATTATTCTATTTTCCCATTCAGCTCTACCAGTTTGTGATTGAATATGAGAAGAATTCAAAGAAAAGAATGATCAATCTGAGATGATTCTAGGAGGAAAGTGTTTATAGAATATGTGATACTTTTTATTCAATAAGCATTTACTGAGTGCTAACTAGCACAACCTAATTTTTTAAACTTTCATTGAAGGAGATGGTGACCTTTAAAATTTTCCCTTTCCCAAGGAGCTTGCAGTTTATTATGGTAGGTAATTCTTAATTTCTATGGTCAAGCTTTTAGTTTGGTATTGAAGGCATTCTCTCCAATAATAAATATTATAATTGTCCATCCCCTCTCTTGCCTTTTGCCCTAATACACATTTCTATAAAATGTCTTTTTAAAGGGTTTATTGAAGGTCCAGGAAAAAAAAAATCTACACTAAAGTTCTTGGAAATGTCAAATGGAACCACAACAGAACATGATGTGATTTTATCAGAGGAAGAGACATTGATCCTTGAGAACAGAGATAATCTTGTTCTCTTTATTTTCCTGATACAGTCTTTTGTACACAAAAGTTTTGCTGATTAATAATCACTTGGCTCTCTGTGGAACACACACATATATGACATACTTTTAAGTTTAATGTACATTATTAACATTTTCTATCACTTCCTTAATCTAGACAATAAAATAATAAATCAAATCCATATATTGAGCATTTGCTAATTCCCTTTTATGTCAATACTTAGAGTGAAAATATCATTAAGTTTCAGGTATTAGTACAATAGAAACTGAACACATGTCTGTACATAGTTAACACAATTTCTTTTTTCATTTATTTATTTTTATTAAATGTTTATCTTTTTAAAGAAAGAAGTTTGGGTTTGTTTAAGTCATTATGATTTGTTTCAAATATAAACCACACTGGTCTTTTTTTTTTCTTTTCTATACAATAAAATGCCAATTCTTTGTTCATCTGCTTTGATTTTCTAATAAATATATTTATATAAATATTTATATATTTGGGGCAGCTAGGTGCTACAGTGGATAAAGTGCTAAAGATGAAGTCAAAAAGACACTTCTTAAATTCTATCTGACTTCACACACTCATTAATTGTATGACTTCGGACAAGGTAATTAACCCAGTTTGCTTTGGGTCCTCATCTATAAAATGAATAGGGGAAAGAAATGGTAAACCACTCCAGTATCTTTGCAGGAAAACAAATGGAGTCATAAAAAATCAGATGTAACTGAAACAACTGAACAATATACCACATCTCTACAAATATATATGTGCCTAAATATGTTGCTGTAACTATGTCATTTCAATCTATGCTGATGCTTATTTCTACAGTTATAAATATAAAAGCGATAATAGAAAATATTCATAATATCATTAAGCACATAATTTATTAGGAATGCTTTCTACAAGTAAATATCCACCTATAATTTAAATAGCATGAATCTAAAGTATACTTCTAAAAAAAGGGTTTGAAGATTTTTTGCAGTCACCATTGAGGCCAATTCAATGCACAATAAAGTAGCCTAAAGAAGGGGAGGTTTTAAAACTGTGAGACCAGAGTATTCTGAAGATATCTAAAGGAGATTTTATAGTTAGTTAGTTAGATAGATAGATCGATAGATAGATGCTACTACTAGGCTTATATCCCAAAAAGATACTAAATAAGGGAAAGGGACCTGTATGTGCCAAAATGTTTGTGGCAGCCCTGTTTGTAGTGGCTAGAAACTGGAAAATGAATGGATGCCCATCAATTGGAGAATGGTTGGGTAAATTGTGGTATATGAATGTTATGGAATATTATTGTTCTGTAAGAAATGACCAGCAAGATGAATACAGAGAGGCTTAGAGAGACTTACACGAACTGATGCTAAGTGAAATGAGCAAAACCAGGAGATCATTATACACTTTAACAACAATACTGTATGAGGATGTATTCTGATGGAAGTGCATTTCTTCGACAAAGAGATCTCACTCAGTTTCAATTGATCAAGGATGGACAGAAGCAGCTACACCCAAAGAAAGAACACTGGGAAATGAATGTAAACTGTTTGCATTTTTGTTTTTCTTCCTGGATTATTTTTACCTTCTGAATCCAATTCTTCCTGTGCAACAAGAGAACTGTTTGGTTCTGCACACATATATTGTATCTAGGATATACTGTAACATATTTAACATGTATAGGACTGATTTCCATCTGGGGGAACGGGGTGGATGGAGGGAGGGGAAAAGTTGGAACAGAAGTGAGTGCAAGAGATAATGTAAAAAAATTACCCAGGCATGGGTTGTCAATAAAAAGCTATAATTATTTAAAAAAAAAAGATAGATAGATAGATAGACAGATAGAAACAGATATATTTTAGGGACTTTACTTCTGAGAATTGCCATATATGCTATGTCAGCTGGTAGCATAGACCCAAGAGGTAAAAAGGAGATTTTGTCTTACAGGCATATTGAGATGGCGAGGGATGTGTTCTTTTGCTAGATCGTTTTTTAGGATGCAGCACTAACTCCAGGTGTCTCCCTTCTGGGGATCCACTAGGCAGCACTGAGTGGGTTAGGCACAAGGTAATCCGAGAGAAGACTAAATATAAATGGCCAACTTTGCCATAGGCGAAGAAGGATGTGGAGAGAAGTAGAGAGAGGCAGAGATGTTGAGGGATTCAGAGATGCAGAGAGAGAGAGAGACAGAGAGACAGAGACATACATATACCTGCTTCCTGTTAACCCCTGCTGAGATTACCAATAAAGAAAGGCTGTTTGGCACCTTAACATCGGCTCATCTTCATGTGTTTCCAGGGAAGACTGGTATGTATGGCCTTGGCAATCAGTAGTCTCAGTGGGAGCCTCCAGATATTGATACATGTATGTGTTATATACATATACATACATATATATATATATATATATATATATATGTATATATAGAAAGAGACATATTTTTACATGTGTTTATACTTGTGTGTGTATGTCTGTGTGGTGACGATGATGATGATCCAGAAGAAACAGAAAATTATTTCAAGAACAATGGAATTATCAAAAATTTATACTTTAAAATAAATTCAATGCATTTTAAAAATTTTCTATCATTACTACATTTACCTAGAGAAAACATAATTCTTGAAAATTCAGATTTCAGCCAGTACACCCTTGTTGTGATTCTTAAAGAGAATGAGTTCTTAGAAAAGTTTTCTTATATGGTCAAACTCATGTATGTATATAAAACATTGACTTATCCCCTAGCATATTAAGCCCTCCTTCCATTTGGAAGCATTTTCCTCATTTCGAAATTAAACTTCTGTCTGATTTCTAACTCTCCTATCTCTAGCCTGCTCTGTTTGGCTCTGCCTCAGGTTACAGACCAGTAGCCTTCTGGTTAATATTAATTGGGGTCACAAGTAGGATTTGATAAGGCGGAACCAAGATAGTGGAGAGAAACCAGGATATTTCTTGATCCCTCCCCAGTTTCCCTGAGAATCAATGCTAGATTAAGCCCCTCAGAAATATTTTAGATTGATAGAACTCACAAACACTTGGAGTGCAATAACTTTCCAGTACAATATATCTTGGAAGGAATTCAGGAAAAGTCTGTCTGAAGTGAGCGTAGGAGATTGCCACCCAGCACAGGTGAGATGTAAGGAGATGCAGCATGGGGAATCTAGCAAAAAAGCTCTTAGCCAAAGTACAGCAGCATTGGTTAATCTGCCCTAGTTAGAGAACCATCTAAGATTTGCAACACTAGAAAAATTAAATTGTAAGTCCCCAAACTCTAGCGTAATAGCCAAGACAACATCAGGCCCATGCATTGGTGAGGAAGTCTGTAGCACCATTAGCCCCAGCAGAGCAAAAAATTAGTGAAAGGCCTCTCTCCTTCTGCAAAAAAGAAAGAGAAAGAAAGAAAGAAAGAAAAAAAGAAAGAAAGAAAGAAAGAAAGAAAGAAAGAAAGAAAGAAAGAAAGAAAGAAAGAAAGAAAGAAAAAAAAAAGGAAGGAAGGAAGGAAGGAAGGGAAAGAAAGGAAGGAAGAAACAAAGAAACAAAGAAAGAAAATTGGTGAAATGGAGAAAAAAAAAATCCAGTGAATAAAACATTCTTTAAAAAGTACAACTGGCTAAATTCAAAAGGAGGTAAAACAGGTAACAGAAGAACATAATTCACTAAAAGTTAGAGTCGGGCAAATAGAAAAAAAAAAATGACTCAATGATACATCAACAATCAGTTAAAAAAATTCAAAAAATGAAAAAAAATAAAATGTAAATGATCTCATTGGAAAAATAACTGAACTTAAAAATAGACTCAGGAGAAACAGTCTAAGAATTACTGGACTTCCTGAAAGCCATGATCAAAACAGGAAAAAAAAAAAAAAAAAAAAGAGCCTGGATAACATCTTTCAAGAAATCATCAAGGACAACTGCTTTGATATACTAGAACCAGTAGGTAAAATAGTCATTGAGAGAATCCACTGATCACTTTCTGAAAGAGACCTCATCATGAAATCTTCTAGGCATATATTTAAGTTTCAGAATTATTAGATCAATAACAACAACAAAAAAATACTTCAAGCAGCTAAAAAAGAAACACTTTCTTAAATATCAAAGAGACATAATCAGAATTATCCAGGATATCAGCTTCACATTAAAGATTGGAGGATGTGAAATAGTAATATTCTGGAAGGGAAAGGAGCTTGGACTACAATCAAGAATCAATCACCCAGCAAAATTAAACATTATCTTTCAGAGGGAAAGGGGGACATTCAATGGAACTAGGGGTTTTCAATCTTTCTGATAAAAAGACCAGAACTGAACAGAAAATTTAATCTTCAAATAAAAGTCTTAAAAGAAACATAAAACAGGAAAGAAAAAAATTAAAGATTAAAACATTTATATCCCTATATAGAAAAAAAAAAGATATTTATAACTTGAGAACTGTTTGTTAAGGCAATTAGAAGAGGTACACATATAAACAGAGTGAGGATAAGTTGACTTTAATGTGATGATATAAAACAGAAATTAAGGGGTGGAAAAATTATGCTGGGGGGAAAGGAAAGGAGAAGTAAAATGGGGTAAATCAAAACATATGAAGAGTCACAAAAAACCTACTACAGTTGAGGGGGAAAGGGAGGTGGATGAACATTGTTTAAAACCTTAATTTCATCAAATTTGACTTAAAGAAGGAATATCATAAATACTTAGTTGCGTATAGAAATCTGTCTTAAACTATAGATAAATAAGATGAAAAGGGGCCAAGGAAAAGGGGAGACTAATAGAAGGGAGGAGAGAAGTAAAAGGAGAAAGGAATAAAAAGAGAATGATAAAAGAGAGACTACATTGAGGGAGAAGGTCAAAATCAAAACAGTTGTGAGGAGGAAAAGGGTGAGAGAGAAAAGTATAAATGAGAAAATAGGATGCAAAGAAATACAGAATATTTCTTAACTGTGAATGTAAATGGGATGAACTCTCCCTTAAAATGGAAGCAGATAGCAGAGCAAATTAAAAAGCTAAGTAAAGGGAAAATATTATTAATTAAATTAATATTAAAAGCTGAAGTAAAGGTAAAAGAGTAAAGCAGAATATATTATTTCAACTGAAGAAAAAAAAGCAGCTATAGCAATCCTGATCTCAGACCAAGCAAAATAAAAAAAAAAAAATCTAAATATAATAAATAAGGAAAGAAACTACATTTTGCTAAAGGATATTACAGATAATGAAGTAGTTTTAATGCTAAACATTTCTGCACCAAGTGATATAAAATCCACATTCTCAAAGGAGAAGTTAAATGAGGTACAAGAAGAAATAGACAGCAAAACTATATTGATGGGGGATCTCAACCTCCCTTTCTCTGAACCAGACAAATCTAATCACAAACAAGAAAAAAAGAAGTTAAGAAGGTGAATAGTTTTGCAAAAGTTAAGTATGATAAACCCATGGAGAAAATGCAACATGGATATAAAGGAATATCCCTTTTTCTTAGTGGTATGTAGTATCTGTACAAAAATTGACCATGTATTAGGGTATTAAAACCTCACTGCAAAATTCAAAATGGCAGAAATCATAAATGCAACCTTTTCAGAGCATGATGAAGTAAAATTTACATGTAATAAAGGCCCATAGAAAAATAGACCAAAACTAATTGGAAACTAAATAATCTACTCCTAAAGAATAAGGTCAAACAACAAATCATAGAAATAATCAGTAATTTCATCCAAGAGAATTACACTAATGAGGCAAATATCAAAACTTTTGGAATGTAGTCAAAGCAGGTTTTAGGGATAATTTTATTTTTTCTAGATGTTTGCATAAATAAAATAAAGAGATCAATTATTTTGGCATATATTAAAAAGCTAGATGTTTGCATGAATAAAATAAAGAGGAGATCATTTATTTTGGCATATATTAAAAAGAATAAATTAAGCACTCCAAATGAAATACCAAAATAGAAATTCTAAAAATCAAAGCAGTAGTTTTTGACAAGAAATATGGACTTTGTGGTACCAGGTGCCACTGGAGATTTTCCAGAGTCCTAATGCCCAACTCTACTCACAGTTTGATGAGTTCACTGCTCTTTCCTTATCAAATCTTCCAAGTTTGTCCTTGATTGAGTTTATCTTCCATTGTGAGGAAATCTCCAACACTTATTCCTGACCCAGTTTTGGTAAGGATATTCTATGCACACCTCTGTTCTCTTCCTGTCTGTAAATATGCTACTGTGGGCCATTTTTTACACACATTTATTGAGTGTGCTTCCTCTAAACAACTATGCCTGCCTATTCTGCTTATCTCCCACATCTGCATACAAGAAGGCTCTTACCAGCCTCTCTTCTGGTTTTAGCTCCAGTAGACTAAGAAAATGTTTGGTTAGCTCTGTGCATAGCACACTTCTTCATTTTGGCTCTTTAATGTGTCTGTTATATTTGTGCCTCTCTTTTGTTGTGGGTAGTGGTGGCATTTTTGCGAAGTATTGTATGTTTGTGTGTTTTCCTATACATATAAGACTCTGTGTATCCCATTTCTATCAGGTAAAATTATATTTACCAACTTTTCTTTTTCTATTTGTTTTGCTATTTTGTCTGTGTCTGTGCCTTTATAAAATTCATAATATCTGTATTATATTTGTGTTGGGAGCTAGATTATGTTACATTAAAAGATTTAAAATGCAGACAACTAGGTAAAGACTTCTAAGGGATATAACCATAGGACTCAGAAAGATAAATGAAACTTTCAAATATGAAGCAGTTCTCTCAGTAAACAGTACTAAGCTTTCTCATAGATTAGATTTTAAGAAAAATAAACAAACTGTAAGACACTCTTTTCTCCTGTCATTTCAACATTGACCAAATTAGAATTGCAGAAATAAAATCAGATAATCAGTTTGTAAAAAAAAAAAAAAAAAAAAAAAAAAAAGTTTTGTTTTTTGTTTTTGTTTTTGTTTTTTTTTAAAGCATATTCAGGGGACAACTAGGTGGAGCACCAGCCCTGAACACTCTGGACACTTAACACTTCTTAGCTGTGTGACTCTGGGCAAGTCATTTAACCCCAATTGCCTCAGGGGGAAAAAAGCAGATTCAGGATGTTGGGGGATTAATCATTATTTTTTCTAAGGTTGCAGGAGAGAACTCCTGAGACATTGAAGTAGTTTCAGGATCTCACACCCTACTGAAACAGCTTAGTAAGTTTTGGGATACCAATCTGTAGAATTTGTTTTAGGGAAAATAAATCTCATGAAAGTTTTTAAGTAAGTTTTTCTTTTTTTTTTAATAATTAGCAATATTAGTGGCTTCATTGTTCTAGGGCAATGAAGGTAGCTAGTATGGTAATAATTCTCAATATAAATAGAGTGAAGGGAAAACATGATAAATACTTCATATCTTTTATTTTTTTTTAATATGGAGATATTGCTTGTTTTATTCAACTTGTGACCCTACTGACATTGTTTATTTTAGCTTTCATCACATCATGTGAATCAATGGAATTATTCTGTATTTAGTACAGCTGTTCTTTTTTTTTTTTAAATTATTTATTTATTTATTTATTATTTTTATTTATTTTTTTATTTTTTAAATAACTTTTTATTGACAGAACCTATGCCAGGGTAGTTTTTTACAACATTATCCCTTGCAGTCACTTCTGTTCCAATTTTTCCCCTCCCTCCCTCCACCCTCTCCCCAAAGATGGCAAGCAGTCCTATACATGTTAAATAGATTGCAGTGGATCTTGGATATAATATATGTGTGCAGAACCGAACAGTTTTCTTGTTGCTCAAGGAGAATTGGATTTAGAAGGTATAAACAACCTGGGAAGAAGAACAAAATTGCAAGCAGTTTACATTCATTTCCTAGTGTTCTTTCTTTGGGTATAGCTGCTTCTGTCCATCCTTGATCAATTGAAACTCAGTTAGATCTTGTCTTTGTTGAAGAAATCCACTTCCATCAGAATACATCCTCATACAGTATCGCTGTTGAGGTATATAATGATTTCCTGGTTCTGCTCATTTCGCTCAGCATCAGTTCATGTAAGTCTTGCCAATCCTCTCTGTATTCGTCCTGTTGGTCATTTCTTACAGAACAATAATATTCCATAACATTCATATACCACAATTACTCAACCATTCTCCAATTGATGGGCATCCATTCATTTTCCAGCTTTTGGCCACTATAAACAGGGCTGCCACAAACATTTTGGCACATACAGGTCCCTTTCCCTTTTTTAGTATCTCTTTGGGGTATAAGCCCAGTAGAGACACTGCTGGATCAAAGGGTATGCACAGTTTGATAACTTTTTGGGCATAGTTCCAAATTGCTCTCCAGAATGGCTGGATGTATTCACAATTCCACCAACAATGTATCAGTGTCCCTGTTTTCCCACATCCCCTCCAACATTCTGCATTATCTTTCCCTGTCATTCTGGCCAATCTGACAGGTGTATAGTGGTATCTCAGAGTTGTCTTAATTTGCATTTCTCTGATCAATAGTGATTTGGAACACTCTTTCATATGAGTAGTAATAGTTTTAATTTCATCATCTGAAAATTGTCTGTTCATATCCTTTGACCATTTATCAACTGGATAATGGCTTGATTTCTTATAAATTAGAGTCAATTCTCTATATATTTTGGAAATGAGTCCTTTATCAGAACCTTTGACTGTAAAAATGTTTTCCCAGTTTATTGTTTCCCTTCTAATCTTGCCTGCATTAGTTTTGTTTGTACAAAAACTTTTCAATTTGATATAATCAAAATTTTCAATTTTGTAGTCAATAGCGATCTCTAGTTCTTCTTTGGTCATAAATTCCTTCCTCTTCCACAGGTCTGAGAGGTAAACTATCCTATGCTCTTCCAATTTATTTATGATCTCATTCTTTATGCCTAGATCATGAACCCATTTTGACCTTATCTTGGTGTACGGTGTTAAGTGTGGGTCAATGCCTAGTTTCTGCCATACTAATTTCCAATTTTCCCAGCAGTTTTTGTCAAATAATGCATTCTTATCCCCAAAACTGGGTTCTTTAAGTTTGTCAAACACTAGATAATTAAGGTTATTGGCTGTTTAGTCCTTTGAACTTAACCTATTCCATTGATCAACTAGTCTATTTTTAAGCCAATACCAGATAGTTTTAGTAACCGCTGCCTTATAATATAATTTTAGATCTGGTACAGTTAGGCCACTTTCATTTGATTTTTTTTTCATTAATTCCCTTGAAATTCTTTTGTTTTTCCATATGAATTTTGTTGTTATTTTTCTAGGTCATCAAAATAGTTTTTGGGAAGTCTGATTGGTATAGCGCTAAATAAATAGATTAGTTTAGGTAGTATTGTCATCTTTTTTATATTTGCTCGCCCAATCCAAGAGCATTTAATATTTTTCCAGTTAGTTAGATCAGACTTAATTTGTGTGGAAAGTGTTTTGTAGTTTTTCTCATAAAGTTTCTGATTTTCCCTTGGCAGATATATTCCTAAATATTTTATACTATCAGTAGTTACTTTAAATGGGATTTCTCTTTGTAACTCTGACTGTTGGATTTTGTTAGTGATATATAAGAATGCTGATGACTTATGTGGGTTTATTTTATAACCAGCAACTTTGCTAAAATTGTGGATTATTTCTAATAACTTTTTAGTAGAATCTCTGGGGTTTTCTAAGTATAGCATCATATCATCAGCAAAGAGTGATAATTTGGTTTCCTCATTGCCTATTCTTATTCCTTTAATATCTTTCTCAGCTCTTATTGCCATAGCTAGCATTTCTAATACAATATTAAATAGTAATGGTGATAGTGGGCAACCTTGTTTCACTCCTGATCTTATTGGGAATGGTTGCAGTTTGTCCCCATTACATATGATGCTTACTGCCAGTTTTAAATAGATGCTGCTGATTATTTTAAGGAAAAGTCCATTTATTCCTATACTCTCAAGTGTTTTTAATAGGAATGGATGTTGGATTTTATCAAATACTTTTTCTGCATCTATTGAGATGATCATATGTTTTTTGTTAATTTGGCTATTAATATGGCCAATTATGCTGATAGTTTTCCTAATATTGAACCAGCTACTTCATATCTTTTAACAATTTCTTCTTACTCGTTCCTTGACCTCTCAGTTTTCAACTCTATTTTGTTAATAATTTCTGCCTATCCATCGCTAAATAAATTAAGGTGACTATTTTTGATAGGTAACATTCTGATATTAGGTTCCCCCTTGAGACTGCTGCTAGCAGAAGATGATTAACATAGTTCCCACTTTCCTTATATAGCATTAGAAAAGAAGAGTTCCTTTAATCCATAAGAGACATAAACTAGGAGTTTGTTTTCATTGTAAGAACACTATAGTCATAGGGAAATAGAATACTGGAGTAAGGCTAGAGTAGATACTGTGTAAAGAGAAGGAACCCCAAAGGAGTCCTCCTCACAAACCCAAGCATTCAGCCTGATATGGTTCCAGGGAATGATAACAAGATGAGGGGAACATTCAGTCAACATTCTTTCTTTCCCACTTTCCTCACTTGAAGGTGTCTCACTAGTGAAGATTGCTGGCAAGATCATTACAATTCATGTCTCTATTAACTTCTCACCTCAAATCAGAATAAAAAAAGAGACTGGTGGGTAATTATAGGAAAAGTTGAATTATATTCTGCCCAACCTGGGGTGGGCAGTAGTTGCAGTAGGGTCCTGTGCTCCTGGGCATCCACTAATCTTCTCCCTTGGCAAGCTTGGGGGCTTTACTCTAGTGCAGTACATTTTGCTCACTCTGATCCAGTAGCTGCAAATGATCCAGCACCGACAACTTCTGGGAGCTGGAAGTATCAGGCCATATGACCAGCATTCCCTCCCCCTCACCCCCTGCTACAAATGGGAAGGTTCTGGTCCCAGCCACCCCAACACCTAGGTGGTATCCTTTTCTGAAACTCCAGTGTGTAGTTAGTTCCTATATCCAAAGTGGGTTTAGCCTTCAGCAGGTCCTACCCAGCAGCTGTTTGAAAGAACCTAGGTTATCATTATGAGAAGGTGGAGTAAGCCAACCTCTATCATACATAAGCCCACTCCTCTTATTTCTGGTTACAGAAGCTTATTAGTTGTGTAATCTCAGAAAAAATTACCTTATCTCTATTTACCCCAGTTTCCAGATCTGTAAAGAAAAAGATAATAATGATACTTATCTCCCAATGTGGTCTTAAGATCAAAATAATATAATAACTGTGAAGTACTTGACACAGTGATTGACATATGCTGAGCATAATATTATTATTATTATTATTTCATTTATTGAATGTAATTGTTCCAGATTTGACAAGTCTAAAGTGTTTTCAAAATGCCAAATTTAATAAGATCAATTATTTTCATATCTGATAATTTGGAAATGTAATTGTCATTGGAAATTTATTGTTTCTGTTATTATTGTATTCATAAATTGTGTGATAGTTACAAATATATATTATAATTTAAGATACCATTGAAACCAAAAATTCTGATAAACAAAAATTTTATTTTCACTTTAGATGTTCTTACACATGAATTTGACTTTTAAAAGAAAGTAATAAAAAAAATCGGATGTTTGAGGGGCACCTAGGTGGTACAGTATATAGAGCACTGGACTTGAGTCAGAAGGTCTTGAGTTCAAATATGGTCTCAGACACTTGGCACTTAATATTGTGTGACCCTGGGCAAGTCATTTAATTGTGAATGCCTTCCCCAAAAAAAGATATTTGAAAATTACAATATATTTAATGAAATAGTATTTATTATGACAGCAAATTTTCATTTGAAAATCTTGGCTATTATGGAAGTGGTTAAGAGCTGTCACTTTAATATATTAATGTGATGGGGCGGAGCCAAGATGGCGGAGAAGACACAGGCGACTTTCTAAGCTCTTCTCTTACCCTCTTTATCAATATTATATTGAGCCTCAAAAATAGTCTTGACTGCTACAATTCGTAAAGATAAGAAGTAGAACAACTCACCAGCCGAAGAAACTCTGCAGTCTCGCCAAAAAAGGTTGGTTCCAGGGCCAGGGGGGAGATCGGTGCTGACGGGGAGAGAAATTAGGTTCCGAGGAGAGCCTCAAACCGAAAGTGAAAGCACAGATCTCAGCACAAGCGTGCAGCCCCAACCCCCAGTAGGGGGCTTTTCCTTGGGGCAGCTGTGATCCTGCACTGCAGGAGGACGCAGCCTGGGTTAGCCTCCAATCTGTGTAGTGGGGAGCTCAGCTTGGGGCCATAGAGCTTTTCCAGGGCCGATTTGCATCAGGCAGAGTCGCTGGGCAGAGTTTGCAGCGGTCTGCAGTCTGCTGTCTATGGTCTGCGGTCTGCGGTCAGCTGCTAATACTCACAGTCCCACAAGAGGCTCCGGCCTGGGGCAGTGACACTTTCACCCCTTAGTCTCTAGCCAAGGGCAATGGCTAACCCACTCAGCCCTACTAAGCAGTTTGATAGCTCGGCCACTGCTGAATCCACTTCCTGTTGGGGGAAGGGAAAACTCTCACTCAGAGCACTCCCATACCTCAGAGCCGGAAATCGGTTTATATATTTCCCTGCTCTGCAGAGGAAGCTGGTAACCCCCTTGCCTAGGAGACCTACCCTAAAGGCTTTAAAACATGAATAAAAAGATGAAAAGAACGATCAACAGCTTCTATGCAGAAAAAGAGCAGGTCAGCAAACCTGAAGAGACCTCAAACAGCAAAAATGCATCAGACTGTCCTCCTTTACATGATGCTCTCATAGAAGAGACCATTAAAAGTCTCAAAAGAGAGTTAGAAGATAAATGGGGAAAGGAAAGAGAAGCCTTACAAGAGAGCAACAACTTCCTGAAATACGAATTGGAAAAGTTAAAAAATTCCCAGGAAGTGCAGGGAAACAAAATTGGTGAATTGGAAAAAATAAAAAAATCTCAGGAAAGTAAGAATTGTGAATTGGAAAAAATAAAGAATTCACTAGAAAGTAGGATTTGTGAATTGGAAAAGACAAAGAACTCGCAAGAAAGTAGGATCCGTGAATTGGAAAAAGAAAATAATTCACTAAAAAAAAAAAAAAATTAGTGAAATGGAAAAAATTCCACAGACCAAAACAATACATTTAAAAACTAAATTGGACAAATACAGAAAGAAGTAAAAAAGCTAATGAAGAAAATAATTCTTTAAAAATTAGAACTGAACAAATAGAAACTAATGATTCATTGAGACAGCAAGAATCAGTCAAGCAAAACCAAAAATTGATAAACTGGAAAACCATGAATTATCTACTTGCAAAACGACAGACTTGGAAAAATAGATCTAGGAGAGATAATCTGAGGATTATTGGACTTTCTAAAACTATGATGAAAAAGAGCCTAGATACTATTTTTACAAGAATCATCAAAGAGAACTGCCAGATGTAATAGAATCAGAAGGTAAAATAGGCATTGAAAGAATTCATTGAACACCTTCTGAAAGAAACCAAAATAAAACCCCAAGGAATATTGTGCAAATTTCAAAACTATCAGATTAAGGAAAAATTTACAAACAGCAAAAAAAAAAAACATTTAAATACGAGGTGCTACAATAAGGATCACCCAAGATCTGCTGCCTCTACATTAAAGGAAAGAAGGGCCTGAATATGATATTCCGAAAGGCACAAGAACTTGATGCAGCCAAGAATAAACACCAGCTAAGCTGAGCATTTATTCCAGGAAGAAGATGGATATTTAATGAAACAAATGAATTCCATTTGTTTCTGAAGAAAAACCAGAACTAAACAAAAATTTGATCTCCAACCATAGAACTCAAGAGGCAGAAAAGGTAAAAATAACTCTTGAGAATTGTATTTCTGTTGTGGATATACAAAAGAATACATGTATAATTTGATTGTACTGATATAACATAAAAAGGAAGTAGATATGGTAAAGGGATGATGGCAGAATAAGGTGGAAGGAGGATAAAACAGGGAAACCACATCCCACAAAGAAAAGGAAACTTATTATATCTGAGGAATTTAGAGAGGGGAGGAACATTGTGAATCTTATCTCATCAGAGTTAGCAAAGAAAAAATAATTGACATTTGTTTTAGAGAAAATTCTCTCGCCTCATTAAAAACGGGAGAGGAAAAGGAAAAGAAAAGAGTAATAAGGAAGGAAGGGGAAAGACCAAAGGGGGAGGAGGATTATAAAGAGGGTACATCGTGTTACAACAGGGTATATAAGTTTAAAAGGGGAAGGGTTGGGGAGGCAAGAATAAGTAAACCACAATCTGGGTTATTAGGATAGAAATACAGATTTAGTAATTTAACCGTAAATGTGAATGGATGAATTCCAATAAAGAGGAGGCAGATAGCAGACTGGATCAAAAGTCAGAACCTACAATATGTTGTTTACAAGAAACACATTTAAAGCAGGAGATACATATGAGTAAAGGTAAAAGGCTGGAGCAAAATCTATTATCTCAGGTGAAGTCAAAAAGAGGGTAGCCATCCTATCTCAGATCAAGCAAAGTAAAATTGATCTATTAAAAGAGATAAGGAAACTACATCCTGCTAAAGGTAGCATAAACAACGAAGCAATATCAATATTAAACATATATGCACCAATGGTATGGCACTCAACTTCCTAAAGGAGAAGTTAAGAGTTGCAAGAAAATAGACAACAAAACTGTAATAGTAGCAGATCTCAACCTTTGAACTCTCAGAATTAGACAAACTCAAACCACAAACACATAAGAAAGAAATTAAAGAAGTAAATAGAATATTAGAAAATTAAATATGTTGATCTTTGGAGAAAATTGAATGGAGATAGAAAGGAATATACTTTCTTCTCAGCAGTTCATGGAACCTATTAAAAAATTGACCATATATTAGGACATAAACACCTCAAAATTAAATGCAAGAAAGCAGAAATAGTAAATGCTTTCTTTTCAGATCATGATGCAAAAAACTACATTCAACAAAAAATTAGGAAATAGACCAAAAGTAATTGGAAACTTAACAATTCTTCTTAAAGAATGACTGGGTGAAGCAGCAAATTATAGATACAATTAATAATTTCACTCAAGATAATGACAATGATGAGACATCATACCAAAATTTGTGGGATGCAGCCAAAGTGGTAATAAGGGGAATTTTATATCCTTAGAGGCTTACTTGAATAAAACAGAGAAAGAAAAGATTAATGAATTGGGCTTGAAACTAAAAAAACTAAAAAAAGACAAAATTAAAACCCCAATAAAAAATACTAAATTGGAAATTTAAAATTAAAAAGAGAAATTAAAATATTGAAAGTAAAAAAACTATTGAACTAATTAATAAAACTAAGAGTTGGTTCTATGAAAAAGCCAATAAAATAGATAAGTTTGGTAAATCTGATTAGAAAAAGGAGGGAGGAAAATGAAATTAGTAGTCTTAAAATGAAAAGGAGAACTTTCCACCAATGAAGAGGAAATTAGAGAAATAATAAGGAGTTATTTTGCTCAACTTTATGCCAATAAATTTGATAACCTAATGAAATGATGACTACTCCAAAAATATAGACTTCCCAGACTAACAGAGGAGGAAGTAAATTGTTTCAATAGTCCCATTTCAGAAAAAGAAATAGAACAGGCAATTAAACAACTCCCTAAGAAAAAATCCCCAAGACCAGATGGATTTACATCTGAATTTTACCAAACATTTAAAGAACAATTGGCCCCAATGCTATATAAATTATTTGATAAAATAGGGAATGAAGGAGTCCTACCAAATTCTTCTATGACACAGACATGGTATTGATACCTAAACCAGGTAGGCTGAAAACAGAGAAAGAAAATTATAGACCAATCTCCCTAATGAATATTGATACTAAAATCATAAATAAGATATTAGCAAAAAGACTACAGAAAATCATCTCCAAGATAATACATATGATCAAGTAGGATTTATACCAGGAATGCAGGGCTGGTTCAATATTAGGAAAACTATCAATATAATTGGCCATGTTAATAACCAAATTAACAAAAACCACATGATCATCTCAAGAGATGCATAAAAAGCATTTGATAAAATCCAACATCCATTCCTATTAAAAACACTTGAGAGTATAGGAATAAATGGACTTTTCCTTAAAATAATCAACAGCATCTATTTAAAACCATTAGTAAGCATCATATGTAATGGAGACAAACTGCAACCATTCCCATAAGATCTGTGTGAAACAAGGTTGCCCACTATCAATGTTACTATTTAATATTGTATTAGAAATGCTAGCTATAGCAATAAGAGCTGAGAAAGAGATTAAAGGAATAAGAATAGGCAATGAGGAAACCAAATAGATTAGTTGATCAGTGGAGTAGATTAGGTTCAAGGGATAAAACAGTCAACAAATATAGCAACCTAGTCTTTGACAAACCCAAAGATCCCAGCTTTTGGGATAAGAACTTACTGTTTGATAAAAATTGCTGGGAAAATTGGAAACTAATATGGCAGAAACTAGGCATTGATCCATACTTAACGCCGTACACCAAGATAAGGTCAAAATGGGTTCATGACCTAGGCATAAAGAATGAAATTATTAATAAATTAGAGGAACATAGGATAGTTTACCTCTCAGACCTGTGGAAGGGGAAGGTCTTTATGACCAAAGCAGAACTAGAGATCATTACTGATCACAAAATAGAAAATTTCGATTATACCAAACTGAAAAGTTTTTGTACAAACAAAACTAATGCAGACAAGATTAGAAGGGAAGCAATAAACTGGGAAAATATTTTTACAGTCAAAGGTTCTGATAAAGGCCTCATTTCCAAAATATATAGAGAATTAACTCTAATTTATAAAAAATCAAGCCATTCTCCAATTGAAAAATGGTCAAAGGATATGAACAGACAATTCTCAGATGAAGAAATTGAAACTATTTCTAGTCATATGAAAAGATGCTCCAAGTCATTATTAATCAGAGAAATGCAAATTAAGACAACTCTAAGATACCACTACACACCTGTCAGATTGGCTAAGATGACAGGAAAAAATAATGATGATTGTTGGAGGGGATGCGGGAAAACTGGGACATTGATGCATTGTTGGTGGAGTTGTGAACGAATCCAACCATTTTGGAGAGTAGTTTGGAACTATGCTCAAAAAGTTATCAAACTGTGCATACCCTTTGATCCAGCAGTGTTACTACTGGGATTATATCCCAAAGAGATTATAAAGAAGGGAAAGGGACCTGTATGTGCACGAATGTTTGTGGCAGCCCTTTTTGTAGTGGCTAGAAACTGGAAACTGAATGGATGTCCATCAGTTGGAGAATGGCTGAATAAATTGTGGTATATGAAAATTATGGAATATTACTGTTCTGTAAGAAATGACCAACAGGATGATTTCAGAAAGGCCTGGAGAGACTTACACGAACTGATGCTGAGTGAAATGAGCAGGACCAGGAGATCATTATATACTTCAACAACAATACTATATGATGACCAGTTCTGATGGACCAGGCCATCCTCAGCAACGAGATCAACCAAATCATTTCTAATGGAGCAGTAATGAACTGAAATAGCTATGCCCAGAAAAAGAACTTCTGGGAGATGACTAAAAACCATTACATTGAATTCCCAATCCCTATATTTATGCACACCTGCATTTTTGATTTCCTTCACAAGCTAATTGTACAATATTTCAGAGTCTGATTCTTTATTGTAAAGCAAAATAACGTTTTGGTCATGTATACTTATTGTGTATCTAATTTATATTTTAATATATTTAACATCTACTGGTCATCCTGCCATCTAGGGTAGGGGGTGGGGGGGGTAAGAGGTGAAAAATTGGAACAAGAGGCTTGGCAATTGTTAATGCTGTAAAGTTACCCATGTATATATCCTGTAAATAAAAGGCTATTAAATAAAAAATATATTAATGTGATATTCTGAAAACACAAAATATGGGTAGTTTTAATTTATAATAGAGTGTTAACTGTTAGGGAAAATATCAGGAAAGACATTCAAACTCTAAATTGTGGTTAATCAAATTTTGCCATTTAAGGTGAATATTTCTTCCTCACAATACTATAAGGTTTAGAAATTTTAATTGAATTGAAGTTACACTTAGTCAGTGTAAATCTATGTATTGAAATCCAGGGTTTATTTCAAAGATGAAATTTACTATCTCATGATATTTACTGTTAACAAGATCAACAAGAGCAAAAGTAGCCATTGTAACCATTGGGTGGCTGGAGCAGAACTAAACAGGCTAGAGGCAGGAGAGGCAGGGTTAAAATGGAAGTTTAATTAATTCCAAAGTGAGGAAAATGTTTGCAAGCAGAAGTCCTCATAAAAAGAGAGCCTAATATTCTGGGGCAAAACCAGTACTTTATATCCTTAAATGGAGTGTACCATTCATTCTTTGGACTTGAGTGGCAATTTTCATGACAGGGTCATTCATGGACAGTGTAAGCATTTCTGTTTCTCTGGGAACAATCTTCAAGCTGATTGTCTTATAGCAGGGTACAGAATCAATTAGTATAATAGTACTTGGATTCTGAGCATGTCGAGAAATGTGGATCACATACATCTGCCTCTTAGATCCCTGGACAAAGGATCATGCACAGGGAACCCTGATGCTGGCCAAAGATATATACTTTTGCCAGGGAGTGAGATTATCCAGAGCTTCAGCTATATTTCAGCTAAAATCTCATCTTCTACAATGTTTTTCTAATGACATCTTAATTCTAGAGCCCACCTTCCATGGATAATGTCCAATTTATCTTGCATGTATCTTGTTACTATACAGTTATTTATACATTGTCTTCTCCATTAAACAATGAGATCCTTGAGAGTAAGGACTGATTTTTAGCTTTTTTTTTTATCCCAGTGAATATCATAATGCCTGGTACATAATAAATGTTTATTAACAGATTACTATAACATGTATTATATGACTGAAGTACAGCACTTACCTATATTTGGCCATGTTGATATAAACTGGATTAAGCAAATGTATTGACTTTACCATATGGAGAAATGAAATATCTATCTATCTATCTATTTATATTTATATTTATACACAGATATAAACTGATCATATAAAAACAGTGATGGGTACACAAACAGAAAGTTGGAAAGAACTCCTGTTTTCAAGGAGCTGATATTCTAATGTGCCACTTTGTCATAGTCCAGTTCAGTTATTTCTCAAATTGTAAAAAGTGTGATTTTTATTTGTTTGTACAAAACAACACAAAATTACTTCTAATTTCTAATGGCCCCAAAATTTATATTGACCTATAATTTAAAGTACATAAAGTATACAGATAATAATTACTCTTGATTGTCTTAATTTTATTATGGTAGTTATGGGTGACATTATATTTTGCATTTCTGTACCAGTTGTAAAATAGGCATTCAATACTGGGAGAACAATTTAGAGGCTGTTAAATTATATATTAAAAAAAAAACTTTTTTCAAATTAAGCATTGTATGAAATAAATATGAGATCTTTCCCTCCTTCAAGAAAATTATAATCTTCTCATATTTCACCAACAAACTCCATAGCTTTTAGAATATAAACTCCTTAAAGATAATTTTTTTTTAACTTTTAAAAGCTGTATTTTGCAATACAATATTCAAAGCATGGTATCAACATGAAAATGTGTTTGTTGAAAGACAATATGACATTGACAAAAGGCAACTCTACTGGCAGCCAGAAGATCAAGATTTGATATACCAGTTTTGTTATTTAAGAACTGTTTGAGGCTTAGAATTTATAAGTGCTTTTCCCAATAGTTGTTTTTGTTTTGTCTTTCATTATTGAGCAGGACCATAGTTAGTGTGTGGCAGAGAGGAAAACTGAAATCTTTGTCCCTAGGCTCCTAAAGCAATACTCCCCATTTACCATTTTATTATGTACAAAATACTTCTTTCCCTAAACCATAGAAGAATAATTTGTTGTCATTAATTTGTTTTCGTTAAATAATCTGGCCATAAACTTGCAGTCAATATTTTATCTCTTCATATCTGTCTGTCAGTCAACATACTTTTTTTCTCTCATAAAACTCTCCCCCATTCTTTCAAATCTCAGCTCAAGTAGCACCACCTATGGGAATTGTTTTAATCACCCAGTTGATTGTGACCATAAACATTCAGAAATAACTATGTATATGTACATAAGGGTGAAAGTATATGTCAATAAATCCCACAATAAACAAACATTTGTTAAGTGCCTATTGAAGTATACAGATGTTCAGGAAAACTAGAACCTCTGGTGTCAGGGCTACCTTTTTCAAGGTCATTTTCTTGCTTTTTGTCCATTTGCCACCCAACACTCTTCTGTAATCCAGTAAGCTGCAGCATATGCAGTGGCCAGTTTTCAGCAGATAAATTCAACAAAGCTGAGGGCAACTTAGAAGCCTCAAACACACTGCCAGTTATAGAAGTGACTACCCCGAAACATGTGAGGATTTTTCCCAACCAAATGGTCATTAGTGAATAATTTGTTCCAGTTTCTATTTAGGTGATCAAAACAGGTGTTATGGATCAGTTACAGCTTGAGTAGGCATCAAAGCTGGAAAGATAATCCACTATATTACAAGTCATCACAAATTGATTTGACTTTTATCTTGCACTAGACTGTCATGACTCAAAGGCAGAGTGAGATTGATCACTTTCTGTAACTCTGTTTAATTTAAATCCAATTTATGCGTGATTCAGAACACATTAATTATACCATTTGACTATTTTACCTGTCTCAAAGTTCTGTGGTGACAGAAAAGGGGTGAATCAGGAGAAGTGAACTGTAGTCACAACACTTGCACACAGGCAAGTCAATTCATAACTACATGTTTTCATTGAAGTAAAGGGATTCAGTAGCCCCAGGAGTCTGAATAGCCTTTGTGAAGGATTTCACTGCTCATCTCCCAACATGAAAAAAGGATTAGAAATAGAATAATATGTCTAATGGTAGTATCGGATGCTTTCAATGAAGGGAGGAAATAGCATTAACCTCAGCTACTGCATACATGATAAATTATTTAACTTGAAAAAGCTAAAAGCCAAGACTAATGTAGACAGAGAGTCAGTGCATGGCTTTTTCCTCAGATGATTGAGAATCCAGTGAAGTCTCTGAAGCTGAGATGCAATAGAAAAGAAATCAATTTTCTATCTCTTGAACTAATTTTTGCCTGGCACATGGCACCATTTATATGTGGAACCATTGGTTACAGCAAATGGAAAATTTTTAACTGATATTGATAAATTAATTTATCCTGACAGTATACCCTCAAGGGTTGTACACACAAAGATAATGAGGTTGACACACACATTGCTGGAACTACATCAATGTTTGGAAGGCTGAAGAAAAGTGTAGGAGAGAAGAATTATTAGACTAACTACCAAACTGAAGGTCTACACAGCCATATAAGACTTCATTGTGGTATGTCTGTGAAACATGAGCAGTGCACCAGTGCTATGCCAGGAAACAGAATCACTTCCACTTGAAATGTCTTAGAAATATTTTAAACATCCTAGCCAAGATAGAAGAGAGAAGACAGGACATTGTCTGAGTTCCCCCTAGTTTGCCTCAAAAACAACATGAAAGAACACCTTAAATGGTTTCTGGAGTTAGAGAACACATAAAAAGAGAGTGTGAAAGTTTCCTAGAATAAGATAACATAGAAGGACTTCAGGAAAGAATTGTCTTACTTAGGCAGATTCCCAGGATAGGTACAGTAAGGCAATCTAGCAGAAGGCTTTTAGCCACAGTCCAGATCAGCAAGTGAGATTACTTAGTCCTTGTTTAGCAGGACAACAGTGAAGTCTTCAACTCCACCTCCAGCACAAAAGGCAAATTGTAAACCTTGGTACACAGGCAAATAGACCCCAAAAGGCCAGGCCAATCCAATATAATGGCTAAGTCACCAGCACCTTGAGCCTCTACATGGAAAGCCAATGAGGAAGCTACAGTCGCCTAGCAAAAGATGATTGGGGTGGTCATGATCTAGGAACAGAGCTCAGCTTTTTAAATGACTACAAAAGGAAAGAGCCCTTACCATAGAAAGATAATATGACTGGGAAGATCAAATCACAAATTCAGAAGAGAAGAGCAATGGCAAAATGGTTACATGTGAAGCCTCAAGGAGCATATAAATTGCTATAAGATAAAATGTTCTCTCAGAAGAACACAATTATTTTTTTTAGTCAAGTAAAAGAGAAAGAAGAAAATTAAGAAAATCAATGGAGTTATACAGGAGAATTATGAAAAAATCAAGAAATTAAAAAAGGAAGCACAAAAATTGACTGAAGAATGCAACTCCTTAAAAAATAGATTTTATGAAATGGAAAAAATACCCTGAGGAAAACAACTCCTTAAAGAATAACACTGGCAAAATGGAAGGTGTGGAGGGAGGGTGGGGAAAGTCCATTGAAGAAAACAGCTCATTTAAAATTAGAACTGACCAAATTGAAAAGGATCTTAAAAAAAAAAAAAGCTAACTGAATACATACTTCACTAAAAACTAGAATTGGACAAGTGGAAGCTAACGACTTAATGAGATATAAAAATCGATCAAACAGAATTTTTTAAAAATGGAAAAAAAGAAGAAATTGTAAATATTTCATTGCAAAAACAATTGAATTGGAAAATATATTCAGGAGAGAGAATTTAAGACTTATGTGACTATCTGAAAGCCATGTTCAAAAAAAGAGCTTTATCAACATCTTTCAAGAAATCATCAAGGAAAATTGCCCTGATATGCCAGAATAAGAGGGACAATTGTCATCAAAAGAAATTGCCTCCTAAAAGAAACCTCAAAATGAAAACTCCAATGCATGTTAAAGCTAAATTTCAGAATTGTCAGATCAAGGAGAAAATAATCCAAGAAGCCAAAAAGAAACAATTGAAATAGCAAGGAGTCACAGCAAGGATTACCCAGGATGTAGCAGGTTCCACATTAAAGGATCAGAGGGCATGGAATGTAGTATTCCAAAAGATAAAGAAGCTTGGACTACAACCAAGAATCAACTACACAGTAAAATTGAACATTATATTTCAGGGAAATTAATGGATATTCAATGAAATAGGGGATTTTTGGTAATTTCTAATGGGGGGGGAAATATAACGAAACAGAAAATGCAAGACTAAAGGGAAGCATAAAAAGATAAGTGGGAAAGAAAAAATGTCATTTAAAGGTTACACCATTAACATTTCTACAGGAAAAGATGATACTTGTAACTCTAGAACTATTTTTTCTATTTTAAGCTTTTTTTATTTTCAAAACATGAGAAAGGATAATTTTTCAGCTTTGACCTTTGAAAAACTTTGTATTATAATTTTTCCCCTTTTCCCCAACCCCCTTCCCTAGATGGCATGTTATATATATATATAACGAAATATTGGCATAGAATTGTATCTTTCATAGGGCAAATAGAAGAAGTATACATAGTTAGGGTGTGGATATAAATTGACTTTAATGTGGTGACATAAAAAATAAATTAAGGGGTGGGAAAAAGGATTATACTGGGAAAAGAGGAAAGGGAAGATAAAAATAGAGTAAATTAGACCACATGAAAAGGCACAAAAGATCTATTACAGTAAAGTGAAAGATGGGAGGAAGATGACCAATTTTTGAACCTCAATCTAAATCTAAATCTAAATCTAAATGAATATCGCTAAAAGAAGGAATAATATATGCACTTGTTTGGGTTTAGAAATTTATCTTAACCTATAAGGAAGTTGGATGAAAAAGGTAAAGAAAAGAAGGAAATACAGAAATAGGAGGGAGAAAGGTAAATAAAAAGGGGGGGGGCTGATAGAATAGGGAGGAATAGAAATCAGAAGCAAAATGATAGTGAGGAGGTTAAGAGTGAAAAAAGAGGGGAAAATATAAATAAGGGAAAATAAGATGGCTTTTATATCTCTAAATGTTTACATAAATTAAATAGAGAAGATCAATGAATTGGTGAATTCAGTCAATATCTTGCATTGATAGAAAAAATGATAAGAAATCTCATCTGAAAGAGCAAAAGATCAAAACTATCAAGGAAACTAATGAAAAAAAAATATGTGAAGGGAGGTAGTACAGCAGTACTGGACATAAAACTGTATTATAAAGCATCAATCATAAAAACCATTTGGTACTGACTAAGAAATAGAATGGTATTTGGGTCAAATAGATTAAGTACATAAAAAATAATACTCCATAATTTAGCAATCTACTGTTTGATGAAGCCAAAGACTCCAACTTCTGAGATCAGAACTCTCTATTTGATAAAACTGCTGGAGAAATAGAAAATAGTATGGCAGAAAGTAGGCATAGACCAACATCTCACACACTATGTAGAGAAGAAGTCAAAATGGGTGCAAGATTTAGACATAAATGGTGTTACTATAAGTAATAGTTTACCTGTGAAATCTATGGAGAACAGAAGAGATTATGAACAAAGAGATAGAGAATATTAAGAAATGCAATATGGATGATTTTAATTATATTAAATTAAAAATGTTTTGGAAAAACAAAATGAATGCAGTCAAGATTAGAAGGGAAGCAGTAAACTGGGAAACATTTTTTCCAGCCAGCGTTTTTGATAAAAGCCTCATTTCTAAAATATATAGATAATTGAGTCAAATTTATAAGGATTAAAGTCATTCCCCAATTGATAGTCACAGAATATGAACAGGTAATTTTCAGACAAAGAATTTCAAGTAATCTATAATCATATGAAAAATGCTCTAAATCACTATTGATTAGAAAAATGCAAATTAAAGTAATTGAGATAATACCTCAAACCTAACAAATTGGCTAAGATGAGAAGAAAATAAAATTATAACTAATGGAGGGATATGGGAAAATTGTTTACAGAAACTTTTATTTTATTTTTTTTTTTTGTCATGGCAAGTGATTGGAAATTGAGGGGATAGTCACCAATTACTGAACAAGTTTGGCATATGAATGTAATGGAATGCTATTGTGCTATAAGAAAAGATTAGCTAGTAGATTTCAGAAAAACCTAGAAATAACTAAACTATATGAACTAAATCTGAGTTAAGTAAGCAGAACCACAAAAACATTGTACACAGTACAATGTACATAGTGATAACAAGATTGTATGATGATCAATTAGAATAGACTTGGCTCTTCTCAGCAATACAGTCATCCAAGACACTTCCAATAACCTTGTGATGGAAAATGCCATCACATCCAGAGAAAGAAGTATGAATTCTGAATTCAAATCAAAGTATACTATTTTCATTTTGTTTTTTGTTTTTTTCTCGTGGTTTTCTCTTTTATTCTGATTTTTCTTTTTTCTTTCTTTCTTTCTTCTGTTTTTCCCTCTAAGACAGGGGTCCTCAAACTATGCCCACCGGCCAGATGCCACAGCTGAAGACAATTATCCCCCTCACCCAGAGCTATGAAGTTTCTTTATTTAAAGGCCTACAAAACAAAGGCTTTGTTTTTACTATAGTCTGGCCCTCCAACAGTCTGAGGGACAGTGAACTGGCCCCCTATTTAAAAAGTTTGAGGATCCCTGCCCTAAGGCAATTGGGGTTAAGTGACTTTCTCAGAGTCACACAGATAGGAAGTATTAAGTGTCTGAGAATGGATTTGAACTCAGATCCTCCTGACTTCAGGGCTAGTGCTATCTCCACTGTGCTGCCTCTTAATCTGACTTTTCTTTCACAACATGACTAATATGGAAATATGTTTAATATGTTAACCTATGCATAACTTATGTAAAATTGCTGTATTGGACAGGGAAGAGAGAGGGAAAAAATTGGAACTCAAAATCTTACAAAAATGAAAGTTGAAAACTATCTTTACATGTTAGCAGGGAAAAAATAAATAGTATTAAGTAGGCAATGGGAAGAAATATTCTGAGCACCACCTGGAAAGATGAGATATTGAGGTCCTTTCTCAAGCCAAATTCTCATTTGTTCAAACTCTTCCATTTAGAAGACAACTTCAATTTGTTGGACACATTGTTCAAATACCAAAATATGTTAGATTAAAGGAGTATTTTACAGAAAACTCATATAATGCAAGTGCTCACACAATGTTCAGAAGAAGAAATGCATGGATATTCACAAGGTCCCTTTGAAGAACTTTGGAATTTGAAGAATTGGAAAATACAGGGACAGGACATTCAGCATGGTGTACCCACATCAAAGAAGGGATTGTGTTCTATAAGTAAAGAAGAACTGCAATAGCTCAAAAGAAATATGATATGTGTGAATTCAGAAATATCTCCATTCCAACTGTTTATGTGAACTATTTGTACTCAGTCTGTGGTAAAGACTTTTGAGCTCATATTGGATCTACTAAGCTTCAATTGAACACATTGTTCATTGACTTTGACATAATTATGTTTTTTGCTCCTCTTTGAACATGAAAAACACTACCAATCAAGTTCCTATTCCATATAAAGCCCTGTAGTAAGTTTTTGATATTTTTTAAAGTGAATAGGAATAGTAACCTCTGCCCTTGCGGAGTTCACAGTTTAATGGATGAGACAACAAGCAAACAAATATTTATACACAAGGAACTTATAGGATAAATAGTAAATAATTTAAAGGAGAAAATTCTAGAATCAAGAGGGATTAGGAAAAGCTTTTTTACAAGATTGGATATAGCTGTCATTATTTAAAAAAAAATCAGGTGTTAGAGTTGAGGAGGGAGGGTATTTCAGACACAGAGAAGAAAAAAAATGCTCAGAATTTAAAGATGGACTGTCTTGTTCATAGAAAAGGCAGGAGGCCAGTATAAGATTGTAAAATGGGGAATAAGGTATAAAAAAATAAAAAGTTGTGCGTGAGAGTGGTGGTATGTAGGTTATGAAGAGCTTTCAACATTAAATAGAGGGTTTTATATTTGATCTTGATGTTGTATTTGATAGGGCTCGCTGCAGTTTATTGACTCAGTGAATTGGCATGACTCTAAGAAAATTACTTTGCCATCTGAATAGAGGTTGTATTGAAGTAGAGAAAGACTTGCTCTTGGAAGACCTATCAGTAGGCTATTGCAATAATACAGATGTAAGGTAATGAAAGAATGTACCAAGGTCATGCTGGTATCAAAGGAGAAAAGGAGTCAAATTTGAGAGATGTTGCAAAGATAAAATCAGAAGTGTTGGTGACAGGTTGAATATGAGGAATGAAAAGCAATGGGAACTTAAGATTTACACCTAATTTGTGAGCCTGAAGTATAGCAACCTGGGAAGAAGGTGGTGTCCTTCACAGTATTAGGGAAGGTCAGAATGGGGGAGAGATGAAGGAGAAAGATAATGATTTCCATTCTGAATATGTGTTTAAGATGTGTAATGGACATTCAGTTCAAGATGTCTGGAAGTCAATTGGAGATGCAAGACTAGAGATCAACATAAGGGTTGGTCAACTCGAGAATCATAGCACAGAGATAGTAATTAAATTGAAAGGAGCTATAAGAAATGAAGCAGCATAATGGGAGATGTGAAAAAGGTCCAAAACAAAGTTTTCTATAGCTAGAGGAAATGACCTAAAGGAAGATCTAGCACATGATCCTGACTAAAGGACTGATACATAGGAAGAAACCCAAAAGAGAATGTCAGGTCAACCTAAACCTAAACAGGAGAATCAAGAAGAGGAAAGTCATCAAAGACATTATATATAAATATACCAGTGTGTCTATATGTTTATAAATACATCTATCTTACATTACACACACACACACACACACACACACACACACACACACAAATATATATATAAACTTTTCTACTTGATATTTTTCTCTCCTCCCCCCAAAAAAAGATATATAAAAAGTATGTAATCCCCTTGAGAGCAGGTTGCTTTTTTTTTATTCATTTGTATTCATAGTACTTAGAGCAGTGCCTAGCAAATTGTACATTCTTTAGAAATTCTTTTTTCATCAAATGGAATATGAAAATAAATAATAATGTTTCTATGTTTCTATCTGCTTGGAAATATAACTTTTTACAAAGATATATACATATGTGTGTAAACATACACATAAATGTAGAAATGTCCTTAATTGATTCTTTGTGACATTAAAATAATTTATAAGTGACAGTCCACTATTTGTACATCTTTATTCAGGTTATTGTATAGAAAACTTGATTTTATATTGAGAATTATGATTAGAACCAGCATTTGTTTAGTAGCAGAAATTGTTACATTAAGCATTCAGAGAGAGCAATATAGTATCCTGAGTTTCATCTCAAGGCATAACATAAATTTAGCACAAACTATTAACCTTAATACATCTATTTGTTTAATAATAAGGAATCTATTACTTCGTAAAATCTCAGAAACTTAACTTAAAACTATAAGAACTTCATAATTTTTAAGAAGATATGCATGTCACTACATTTCAATTTTCATGTAAATGCTGAAAATTCTTAGCAGCTTTTCTTTTCTGATGGGAACTATTTTCAGCAGCACATTTAAACTTACATTCTTTAAATTGAAATTAAACAGTACATGATTAATAATCAATAATAAAGTTTCAGAAGTTCCTACAGGATCATTGGGGTGGGAAAGGGAACAATAATTCCCCCAGCAATGCTCCTTTTCACATCAATATAGAAATGTTTTTAATTATCAAGTAGCACAAGAGTACATTTACTTTCAACTTTTGACAATAACTGTGATATGAAATTTCAAGGAGAAACTATGTTTGCTTAGAGATATGTTAAAACCAAAGAGTCTATATCATATAATCTTGCAAGAACCAAACATTGATATGAAATAGTGTTCCATCATTGAATGGAAGAATATTAGAAATGGAAAACTTGACAGATACATCCTAGGTTCATGCTCTCATTTTCAGAATGAGGAAATTGAGGCACAGAATGATGGCAACTCATTGCTGAAGGTCACACAGTTATTTACCAGCCACATGGGAATAAGAAAACAGTTTAAGTAATATAAAATAGATGGAGTGTACAGGATTTGGAGACAGGAAGACCACGATTTAAATTCTGCATTTGTTATTTAGTAATGATATTATCACAAGCAAGTTATTCCATCTGAGTTTCAGTTTCATCTACAGACCAATAATACTTCTGAAGTATATATACCTCTTACTTGGAAGACATTATAAAGTTCAAAGAAGAAATAAAAAAAAAGAACTGTACATTGAAAAGAAAACTGGATTTGGAATAAGAGATTAAATTCTGACTCTGTGACAGACCTACATAACTTAGTAAAAATTTCTCAATATGCTTTTTATTAGCTTCCTTACTTATAAGATGAAATGAATGAGTTAAATGTCCTCTAATGTAACTTCAAACTCTAAAATTATAAGCTAACGTAAGTATGCTATTCAAATTGACAGTTATATTAAGTTGTTGACTTTGCATTGTTGTTATAGTATAAATTGTTTTACGTCTGTTCACTTCA
Source organism: Sarcophilus harrisii (assembly GCF_902635505.1). Lineage (NCBI taxonomy): Eukaryota > Metazoa > Chordata > Mammalia > Dasyuromorphia > Dasyuridae > Sarcophilus > Sarcophilus harrisii. Next base: position 483,599,652 of record NC_045426.1, on the reverse strand, counting down.
ATCTGTGTCAATTTATGCAAATATTATAAGAAATAAGAGACTATCTCTATAATTTCTCATGGTACTCTGATTAACATAATTATTATGACCCTCAAGAATTTATGATGAAAAGTGTAATCCAAATGACAGAGAATGATGAGTTAAATATGCATAATGAGACACACATTTTTAAATACAGACTATATGAAAATATGTTGTTAGGCCATGAATATTTGTTAGTGTATATTGTTTTGTTTTGAGGGAAAGATAAAAATAAGTCCCATTTAATTGAAAAAAATTAATGTATAACTCAAATGTTTTTTAAAATGTAAAAAAAATGTCTTAAATATAACTGGGGAATGTATTAAATAAATAAATATATTTATATATGCCTATATGTGTGTGTGTATGAACACACACATGTATGTATGCATACATATGTATGTACCTGAGTATATTTTGTTTTTAATAACATTCTGTCTCCTAAACTCTTTAAAAAATTCTATAAAAATTAATAACAGTTAACCAAAACTGACCAATATATCATGCTTATCTGGCAAAATATTAAACATTGAACATCCATTTCTACATAGCTCTATCTAGAAGGGAGAAATTTGATTATCTTTACTATTTGAATTTATTTATCATTTTATGTCATTTTCTTTTACATTAGTGTAATCATTATGAATGTTCTCCTGTTTCTTCATTTCACCTCAGTTCATATATATGTTTGCATTTTCTTATAAGTTCATTTATTTTCTACAATACAACATATCATTATACTCATTTATCTTAATTTTTAAAAATTTTGTCTAGTTAGTAGGGATGGACCTTATTTTCAAAATTTTCTACCATACCAAAAAAAATAGTATTAGTACAACTACTACTACTACTACTACTACTACTACTACTACTACTACTACTACTATTACTGCTACTGCTACTGCTACTACTACTACTATTGCTACTACTACTGCTACTCCCAACATACACACACACACACACACACACACACACACACACACACAGAGCCCTGTTCAAGATTCCTAGGACCTTCCAAGTCTAAGAAACCTAGACTTTTATAGTTGATGCTTAATATATCCTTACTCAATAGAAAGCTGTCAAGGACTCCAAGTCAAATTAGAGCTTAGGGACAGAATTTCTGCCTTTTTATGAAAAGCTTAATCCTATTCCAAGAGGAAAGTAACTTGGTCATAGACTTCAACAAGGGAAGTATGTACCAATCAAGTTTGTCTCCTTTTAGCCAAAGTTAATATCCCTATCACAAGAAGGAAAGAAGGATGCCATATTGTAGCGTAGCCTCAGTGAATAGTATTTATCTTTTTTATACTTATTTGCCATTTCTAATAGATCATGATAGAATATAGATCTAAATCTGAAAGGGTTCTCAAGGGAATCTAGTTCCACTCCCTCCTTTTGAATATAAAAAATATTACATTCATAAAAGTATTCCCCAATTTTTTGCCCAATGTCAACAAATAGCATCAACAATCATAGGTGTGATTCAAATATATGTCATCTAACTTCAGAATGAACTCTTTCTAATATAACAAGCTACTTCTCATTTTTAGTAAAACATTTTCATATGGCAGTTGATAATTTGTATTTTTCTCTGACGTATACCTTTTGTTTATAATTTTGACCATATATTAGAATTTTAATATCTTTTATTTGTATATACAAAGATGAGTTCCCTAAATGCCTTGAATATCATCTTTTGGAGGGCAGTTAGTTTTGTTCACAATTTTTTTTTTGTTTTTAAATCATACTTTTGAAGGTTAAGATCATTATTTTCCTTCTGGGGAGTAACTGGTCAAAATCATAAGAACTATTAAATAAGAACTAGTATTTAGAACAAAAGAAATGATCCCTTATTAGGTCTCATGTGGAGCATTGTGTTGAGGTACTAATCTGGAGCATATCAATGAATGAGAAACAAGAATTATCAGAAGTCTGGATACTATGCCATTTAAGGACAGATTGAAACAGTTGAGATAGTTTAATATGAAAATAATTCTGCTTATACTTCTCTTCCTCCTACTACTATAAAATTAATATTAATAACATCTGACACATATAATGTTTTAAAATTTGAAAATATATCAATCACTTTTCACATACAACAGAGAATATTTGGAAGAGGTTTTAGACTTATTCTATTATGTTTCAGCGGGCAACTAAGAGGCACAATCATGAAAGTTAGAGGCATATTGATGCATGAGAAAAGAGAACATACTGAGCAATTAAAGCTATCTAAAAATGAAAAGAACTTTGTCATAGAATTCTGGACACTTTATCACTGGAGATGCTTGTTAGATATACTATGGAACAGAAGCTTATTTATATATGGATTTGACTGGATATTCTCTAGTATCTTTCCACAACAAAGTTCAATAACTTTCTGATAAATTTTGGATAACTTTTCAAAGAAATGAATTGTCAGCATTTCTATGGCTAATAATCTCCACAGTATGGTCAACTCCTTTGCAAAGATTCCTAAGGTTTTTAGGATTAGGCCCTGTCTGGGATTGTTACATTTAAATTATCTCTTTCCTTATTAATAAAATGAATGTGTAACATTATTCTTAAGTAAATTATTCTATCTTGAAAGAACATCAGATTTTGCATAAAGAAAAATCTGATATAAGAATCAAAATATTTGAGTTCTAGTTTCCATTTTTTCTATATTTGTTCTCTTATCCAGGCCAGGTCATTTTACATTTATTATACTCAGTAGTTTTTCCTTCAAAATGATGTTTTCTTAGCTTTCTAAAATGTAAGGGACTCAAAAGATTATCTGAATTTAGTCAGGAATCACCCACAAGAACCACTTTTCAAATATCAAAAATGTTTATAGATGTGAGTTTTTATTACTCTCATTTTGAAAGTAATGATAACAGACTTATAATGTCCCCAAAGCCATAATAGTTCATTTTGTTCAGAATTCTTTCTGCCCAAACTGCAGCTAAGTATAACTACTTCAGCCATCCCAATAAAATTAAATACATCTAAATAATGTATAGGAAGTACATTTCTTGCTATCTTAAATATATAGATTTTTTAATGCACAATATTTCTAACTAATGTTTACCATCATTGAGGGGCAATATGGTATGTTTGATACTTGTAATACTTTCATTTAAATTGTTCTTCTGATATAAACTAACTGAGTGATTTAGGACAAGTCTCTTTTTTTTATTATTAAATAACTTTTTATTGACAGAACCCATGCCAGGGTAATTTTTTACAACATTATCCCTTGCACTCACTTCTGTTCCGATTTTTCCCCTCCCTCCCTCCACCCTCTCCCCAAGATGGCAAGCAGTCCTATACATGTTAAATAGATTACAGTAGATCTTGGATACAATATATGTGTGCAGAACTGAACAGTTCTCTTGTTGCTCAGGGAGAATTGGATTCAGAAGGTATAAATAACCTGGGAAGAAGAACAAAAATGCAAGCAGTTTACACTCATTTCCTAGTGTTCTTTCTTTGGGTGTAGCTGCTTCTGTCCATCCTTGATCAATTGAAACTCAGTTAGATCTTGTCTTTGTTGAAGAAACCCACTTCCTTCAGAATACATCCTCATACAGTATCGTTGTTGAGATATATAATGATTTCCTGGTTCTGCTCATTTCGCTCAGCATCAGTTCATGTAAGTCTCGCCAATCCTCTCTGTATTCGTCCTGCTGGTCATTTCTTACAGAACAATAATATTCCATAACATTCATATACCACAATTTACTCAACCATTCTCCAATTGATGGGCATCCATTCATTTTCCAGCTTTTGGCCACTACAAACAGGGCTGCCACAAACATTTTGGCACATACAGGTCCCTTTCCCTTTTTTAGTACCTCTTTGGGGTATAAGCCCAGTAGAGACACTGCTGGATCAAAGGGTATGCACAGTTTGATAACTTTTTGGGCATAGTTCCAAATTGCTCTCCAGAATGGCTGGGTGTATTCACAATTTAGGGCAAGTCTCTTGACCTTTTATCATTATAGCTCTCTAGGACCACATAAATTACAGAGAAGATTTCAATCTCTTTCTGTAGGAATTTCCTTATCTGAAGTATATTTTAACTATGAAATGTATTCCAGTAGAGTAAATCACATTTTGTAATGTGATCACATTTTGGAAGAAGTTTTTATGCCATGAAAAACAACTCCATTATCATAATCATAAACAATTTCCATCCAGATACTCTCTAGTGCTCTCCATCTCTCCCTCTGTTCCCTACCACTTTCAGTGCATGGCACAAAGAGGTACTTAATAAATGTTTATTGTACACCTTTTACTGTAGTTTGATGGTCAGTAGATAGAGCACTAGGCCTGGAACTAGGAGGACAAGAGTTCAAATTCGACTTCTGAAACTTGCTGACTGTGTGATCCAAGATAAACCTTCTTTGCCTCAATTTCTTCATATGTAAAATGAGCTAAAGAAAGAAATAACAAACCATTCCACTACATTTGATAAGTAAACCCCATGTGTGATCAGAAAAAATCTGACATGACTGACTGAATCAGTACACCTAATAGCAGTTTTCCCACTGTGCTCTATGTTTAAGGGCATAATTATTCAATTAAAGCAACTGAAACTGGCTGTATCTATATTCTTGGCAAAACTATGCCAAAAGGTGGACAAATTCTTAAAGACAAAAAAGTAAGGGCTATCTCTGGGTCAACAGTGAATGGTGAGAGGACAAAATAATGACATAGAAGTCCAATTGAAGTGAACATTAATAAAGAATACCCTGTCCTGGATGAGATTGGGAAACAAGTGCTAGTGAAGTAAAAATACTCAGAGGCACACAGGAAACCGAGAATAATCCAGTTCTAACAAAAGTACCAGAACTGGAGAAGGAGAAGAGAAAAGAAAAGAAAAACAGGGAATCACACATGCCAGATTGTTGTCTCCTTTACTTTCAGGTGTAAGATTGGGGGTGTGAAAGGGATACCCATTCTCTACCCCACACTTTATTTTGTTCTGATTAATATGTTGCAGCTGTTCTGGGAGCCAAACAGTTTTTTGTTTGTTTGTCAAAGCAAGTTATGGTTTAAGCAAAAGTGCTAAAATTTGCACAGACAAAATCCAGAACCTTGGTCAAAATGGGTTTAATCATTTAGGAGGAAATAATCACATGATAAAGTTTTAAATATTAAAACAAACTATTTCCCTGGAGATGTCAGATAAAGGTTAGTATAATCCAACATGACTATTAGCTGAGAAGAGGCATAAAGAAAGCATGCCATTTCCAGGTCAATAAAAAACTAGTCCAAGGTTAGGTACAGAGGAAATTTTCCATCAGAGGGAGAATAAGAAATGATGATTTGCAGGACTGACTTCACAGGATTTTCTTACTAGGGAGAATGAAGCTATGGCTTTCATCCTGGTTTTTATTTGGGTCTTCCCCATATTCTTTAGTACTGCTACATAAGTGTCTGCACCTGTTTCACCCCTTTGGGAAGGGTTAAAATCTGCTGTGCAGACTAGATGATGAATATAAATAAATCTATTCCATATAAAAGGTTTTTCTTCTTTTTTAACAGATTGGCTTCTGCTAACCTAAGGGTATATAGACTCAGTCAAAGAATAGGATCACCATAGACACATGGCTAATTTGTCTACTGGGTAGTCTGGCTCTGGTTTCCTGTAAATGAAACAGATCTAGGGTATCAACTGTTATTTAAGTGGATACACTTAACTTGTGACAAGTAAAGGAGGAAAAATCTACTTAAAACAATGCAAATATGTAAATAAAGATTACTAGATCCAGACTTCCCCTTCTTCCCAAATACTCATAATTATAAACTCAAAGTTAAGGTTCTCTATCAATATATTAATCCATAACACATTGTATCAATAAGACTAAGATCACAAGTCCGAAGCATATGTATACCATGAGTATTACAAGATATGTTGCTTTGTTCCATTGTCACAGACTATATTTTGCCCATCATTCTATCTTGCAAATATATGCCATTGGCAGCTAGATGGCTCAGTGAATATTGTGCAGGATCTAAAGTCAAAAAGATCTTAGTTGAAATCCAACCTTAGACATTTTCTAGTCCTATGATCCTGTTTAAGTTACTTGACTTCTGTTTGCCTTAGTTTCCTTAATTGTAAAATGGGAATAATAATAGTACCTACCTCCTAGAATTTTTGAGAAGATCAACTGAGATGATAAAGTACTTAACACAGGGCCTGGCATATATAAATCATAGCAAGGCCCACATAATGTGAGGACCATCTCTCAAATATAGCACAAGGTAAGCAGATGTTTCCATGTGGCATGAAGATAGGCAGAATGAAAATATCTAGTCTCTTCTTCCTCAATCCTCCTTAAAGGAACTCTTTAATATCTGCCAGAATGGGAAGCAAGAGGTCAAAAACCAGACATCAGCCATCTCTCCTTAGAGAAATGAGCTAACAAAATAGATTTTTATTATTCTGCTCCCTTCAATGTTCTTAGTTTTGGGAATATGATTTGATTTAAGCTAACTTTTTATCACTCTTTCATTACTGGGGGAAACCATAATATCATCTTTTATAGAGGTAACCTCCTTCTCACCAAATACCATTCCAACAATGAACATACATAGCATATGTCAAATTTATAGAAAAAACAGAAATCACAAAAGGAAAATAAAGAAGGATATAAACTAGACAATAAACTAGATAATTAAGAGTGAAATAACTCTCCCATTAGGAACAAAATAGCTTTGTTTAAGCAAGAGCAAAATTCCCAAATCTTACTCAAGAGGTTCCCAAAGTCTCTAGTATAGCAAGGTAGAGATAATGGCTTGATGGAGACTGTCAGGTTCTCTCATGTCTACCCAAAGTCTTTTCTTTCATTAAACTGAAGTGCAATTAGCTTTGTCTATCTTCCCTCTAGGAAAAAAGAAGAGCCCAAAGACACTCCAGGAGCTGAAGTGACTTGAAAACTCTCTGAAGAACCCAGAATAATAAAGCAATTTCCTCTCTTGCCAGTTCTTTTCAAGTCTTCACACACAGACATTGATTCTCATTAATAGAGCATTCCATACCAATGGATTTGGAATTGCATTTACAAATATATTATCTTCCCAACTGATGTTGAAAAGCTTTATGATATAATATGAATGTTATTATCTACAACTGATGATGAAAAAGAGATAAAGTAGATTCAAAGTTGGTAAATTGTGTCCAATATAATAAACAATTAAATTGTAGAACATAATTTGAACCAACATCTTCTATAAGCCTGCTTTTTTCTTCATCCTTTTAGATTTTATCTTATGAATGAAGGATGTCATATTACCCATCACTGTGTTAGTGCTGTCCATTAAACTCAGCAGAGGGGAATGGCTATCATCCAGTACACAGAAAATTATGAAGTTTAGGATTGTAGGATACAAGGCATAAAGATTAAGTCTCCCTAGATCCCTGTTCTCTAACCACCAATTTTCTTTATTGCTGCTGAGGATCCACTAAAGTGGGATGAGGGCAGGAAGCCGAGAGGCCTTTATTATAGCTACAATTCCCATGACCACCCTTAACCATTGAAGTATACCACAACATATCAAATACAAAATCACAAATCCAAATGTTTCTTTAGCCTTACAGTGTTGAAAGCTGCTATTTGGCTAGGTCTTAGGGCACAGGAAAAACAGAACTGTCTCATATCGATTTCTGCAAATTCAAATATTTTCAATATTTGAGTTTGGCAGCAATAATGTCCATAATTATTTGGCAAGACAGTCACATTCTAGGTTTTCGCATTTTTTTTCATTTCTAATGACATACTTTAACTTTCTTAAAATATTCATTATTATATTCAAACTTGGTTATTTAAGGCTGAATTAAACAAAGTGGTTAAACTTTCTGAAATTCTTATAAATTTAGAAAAATTTTCTGCAAGAACCCATCTTACTTTTTTCTGTTTCATATACTTGGCAGAGCAGAGCAAATCAAAGTATGTTTCTAAGAAAGCACAGTGACGGTATAGAATTATGATTTTTAAAAATCCTTTTGGAAACCTCCTGGAAAGAATATTGTACACAACATGCTAGAGGCAAATAGAAAGTAATGATGAATGCCAATTAATTTAGGAAATGATTAATTAGGTAGCTAAAAGGTTTGGTATTTCTATCAATTTAATAGTAAATGTTTTAAAATTATACAAAGCCATTGTTACAGAACATTATATTGTACAGTTAAGTAATAATTTCTAGAGATTTATCTTTCTTTCATTTATGAGCTTATCTTCAATTCACTTAATAAGACCTAATTTTCTTCTTGAATTATTAGCATTACCAGTCACAAAATTTCTTAAGAACAACTCAGTGCCAGTCTTTGATCCCAAATATACTAAGCCATTCTGATTTTGGATGGGTTATCTAATTTTTACTTATATTTTCTTAATTGCTCTTTGCTTATTTAGAAATGAACTTCAGTCAACTTTATATAGCCATTTGTTTTTTTTTTTTTTTTTTTTTTGTTGTTTTTTTTTTTTAATAGCCTTTTATTTAAAGGATATATACATGGGTAACTTTACAGCATTAACAATTGCCAAACCTCTTGTTTCAATTTTTCACCTCTTACCCCCCCTCGCCTAGATGGCAGGACGACCAGTAGATGTTAAATATATTAAAATATAACTTAGATACACAATAAGTATACATGACCAAAACATTATTTTGCTGTACAAAAGAATCAGGCTCTAATTATTGCAAATTAAGCTTGAGGAAATCAAAAATGCATGTGTGCATAAATATAGGGATTGGGAATTTAATGTAATGGTTTTAGTCATCTCCCAGAGTTATTTTGGGCATAGCTAGTTCAGTTCATTACGTCCATTAGAAATGATTTGGTTGATCTCGTTGCTGAGGATGGCCTGATCCATCAGAACTGGTATCATCTAGTATTGTTTGAAGTATATAAGATCTCCTGGTCCTGCTCATTCCTCAGCATCAGTTCGTGGGTCTCTCAGGCCTTTCTGAAATCATCCTGTTGGTCATTACAGAACAGTAATATTCCATAATTTTCAATACCACAATTTATTCAGCCATTCTCCAACTGATGGACATCCATTCAGTTTCCAGTTTCTAGCCACTACAAAGGGCTGCCACAAACATTCGTGCACAACAGGTCCCTTTCCTTCTTTATAATCTCTTTGGGATATAATCCCAGGAGTAACACTGCTGGATCAAAGGGTATGCACAGTTTGATAACTTTTGAGCATAGTTCCAAACTACTCTCAAAATGGTTGGATTCGTTCAAACTCCACCAACAATCATCAATGTCCAGTTTTCCCGCATCCCCTCCAACAATCATCATTATTTTCCCTGTCATCTTAGCAATCTGACAGGTGTTAGTGGTATCTAGAGTTGTCTTTAATTTGCATTTCTGATTATAATGACTTGGAGCATCTTTTCATATGACTAGAAGTAGTTTCAATTTCTTCATCTGAGAATTGTCTGTTCCTATCCTTTGACCATTTTTCAATTGGAGAATGGCTTGATTTTTTATAAATTAGAGTTAATTTCATATATTTTGAAATGAGGCCTTTATCAGAACCTTTGACTGTAAAAATATTTTCCCAGTTTATTGCTTCCTTCAATCTTGTCTGCATTAGTTTTGTTTGTTAAAAACTTTCAGTTTGGTATAATCGAAATTTTCTATTTTGTGATCAGTAATGATCTCTAGTTCTGCTTTGTCATAAAGGACCTTCCCCTTCCACAGGTCTGAGAGGTAAACTATCCTATGTTCCTCTAATTTATTAATAATTTATTCATTATGCCCTAGGTCATGAACCCATTTTGACCTTATCTTGTGTCGGCGTTAATATGGATCAATGCCTAGTTTCTGCCTATTAGTTTCAATTTTCCCACAATTTTTATCAAACAATAAGTTCTTATCCCAAAGTGGGATCTTTCGGTTTTCAAAGACTAGGTTGCTTTGTTTGACTGTTTTGTCCTGAACCTAATCTATTCCACTGATCAACTAATCTATTCCTTAGCCAATACCAAATAGTTTTGGTAATCGCTTCTATAATATAATTTTAGATCTGGTACAGCTAAGCCACCATCATTTGATTTTTTCATTAATTCCTTGAAATTCTTGACCTTGTTTTCCATATGAACTTTGTTGTTATTTCTTCTAGGTCATTAAAATAGTTTTTTGGGAGTCTGATTGGTAGAGCGCTAAATAAATAGATTAGTTTAGGTAATATTTCATCTTTATTAATTTGCTCGCCCTATCCAAGGCATTTAATATTTTTCCAATTGGTTAGATCAGACTTAATTTGTGTGAAAGTGGTCTGTAATTTGCTCATAAAGTTTCTGATTTTCCCTTGGCAGATAGATTCCTAAATATTTTATATTATCAGTAGTTACTTTAAATGGAATTCTCTTTGTAACTCTGACTGTTGGATTTTTTGTGATATATAAGAATGCTGATGACTTATGTGGTTTTTTTATAATCCAGCAACTTTCTAAAGTTGTGGTTATTTCTAATAATTTTTAGCAGAATCTCTGGGGTTCTCTAGTATCCATCATGTCATCGGCAAGAGTGATAATTTGGCTTCCTCATTGCCTATTCTTATTCCTTTAATCTCTTTCTCAGCTCTTATTGCTATAGCTAGCGTTTCTAATACAATATTAAATAGTAACGGTGATGGTGGGCAACCTTGTTTCACTCCAGAGCTTATTGGAATGGTTGCAGTTTGTCTCCATTACATATGATGCTTACTGATGGTTTTAAATAGATGCTGCTGATTATTTTAAGGAAAAGTCCATTTATTCCTATACTCTCAAGTGTTTTAATAGGAATGGATGTTGGATTTTATCAAATGCTTTTTCTGCATCTATTGAGATGATCATATGGTTTTGTTAATTTGGTTATTAATATGGCCAATTATATTGATAGGTTTTCCTAATTTGAACCAGCCCTGCATTTCCTGGTATAAATCCTACTTGATCATAGTGTATTATCTTGGAGATGATTTTCTGTAGTCTTTTTGCTAATATCTTATTTAAGTTTTAGATCAATATTCATTAGGGAGATTTCTATAATTTTCTTTTCTCTGTTTTCCAGCCTACCTGGTTTAGGTATCAGTACCATGTCTGTGTCATAGAAGGAATTTGGTGGACTCCTTCATTCCCTATTTTATCAAATAATTTTATAGCATTGGGGCCAATTGTTTCTTTAAATGTTTGGTAAAATTCAGATGTAAATCCATCTGGTCCTGGGATTATTTCTTAGGGGTTGTTTAATTGACTGTTCTATTTCTTTTCTGAAATGGGACTATAAACAATTTACTTCCTCCTCTGTTAGTCTGGGAGTCATATTTTGGAGGTGTCATCCATTTCATAGGTTATCAAATTTATTGGCATAAAGTTGAGCAAAATAACTCCTTATTATTTCTCTGATTTCCTCTTCATTGGTGGAAAGTTCTCCCTTTCATTTTTAAGACTACTAATTTCATTTTCCTCCTCCTTTTCTAATCAGATTTACCAAAGGCTTATCTATTTTATTGGCTTTTTCATAGAATCAACTCTTAGTTTTATTAATTAGTTCAATAGTTTTTTACTTTCAATATTTTTAATTTCTCCTTTTAATTTTAAATTTCCAATTTAGTATTTGATTGGGGTTTTTAATTTGGTCTTTTTTAGTTTTTTTAGTGCAAGCCCAATTCATTAATCTTTTCTTTCTCTGTTTTATTCAAGTAAGCCTCCAAGGATATAAAATTCCCTCTTATTACTGCTTTGGCTGCATCCCACAAATTTTGGTATGATGTCTCATCATTGTCATTATCTTGAGTAAAATTATTAATTGTATCTATAATTTGCTGCTTCACCAATCATTCTTTAAGATGAGATGGTTTGAGTTGCCAATTACTTTTTGGTCTATTTCCCTAATTTTTGTTGAATGTAGTTTTTATTGCATCATGATCTGAAAGAAAGCATTTACTATTTCTGCTTTCTTGCATTTAATTTTGAGGTCTTTATGTCCTAATATGGTCAATTTTGAATAGGTTCCATGAACTGCTGGAAGAAAGTATATTCCTTCTATCTCCATTCATTTCCTCCAAAGATCCAACATACCTAATTTTTAATATTCTATTTACTTTTTAATTTCTTTCTTATTTGTTTTGTGGTTTGATTTTCAACCCTGAGAGTGCAAGGTTGAGATCTCCTACTATTACAGTTTTGTTATTTCTTCTTTGCAACTCTTAACTTCTCCTTTAGGAAGCTGGTGCCATACCACTTGGGCATATATGTTTTAATATGATATTGCTTCATTGTTTATTTACCCTTTGGGATGTAGTTTCCTTCCTTATCTCTTTTAATTAGATCAATTTTACTTTTGTTGATCTGAGATAAGGATGGCTACCTCTTTTGACTTCACCAAGCATAATAGATTTTGCTCCAGTCTTTACCTTACTCTATAGTATCCCCCTGCTTTTAAATGTGTTTCTTGTAAACAACATATTGTAGGGTTCTGACTTTTGATCCAGTCTGTATCTGCCTCCTCTATGGGGGAGTTCATCCCATTTAAATTTCGGTTAGAATTACTAAATCTGTATTTCCTGCCATCCTAATAACCCCAGATTGTGCTTTACTTATTCTTGCCTCCCCCAACCCTCTTTCCCCTTTTAAACTTTATGCCCTCTTGTTCACGATACTTATCCTCTTTATAATCCCTCCCTCCCCCTTGAGTCTTTCCCCTTCCTTCCCTCTTTTCTTTTCCCTTTTCCTCTCCCCTGTTTTTAATGAGGGAGAGAATTTTCTCTAAAACAAATGTCAATTATTTTTCTTTGAGCCAACTCGATGAGAGTAAGATTCACACAATGTTCCTCTCTAAATTCCTCAGATAGATAAGTTTCCTTAGCCTCTTTGTGGGATGTGGTTTCTTTTATCCCTCCTTCCCACCTATTCTGTCATCTCTTTTCCATATCTACTTCCCTTTTTGTTATATCAGTACAATCTTTACATGTATTCTTTTTGTATATCCACAACAGAAATACAATTCTCAAGAGTTATTTTATTTTCTGCACCTCTTGAGTTCATTCTTGGAATCAAATTTTGTTTAATTTGTTTTCTTCAGAAACAAATGGAATTCATTTGTTTCATTAAATGTCCATCTTCTTCCCTGGAAGAAAATGCTCAGCTTAGCTGGGTAGTTTATTCTTGGTTGCATCCCAAGTTCTTTTGCCTTTCGGAATATCATATTCCAGGCCTTCTTTCCTTTAATGTAGAGGCACAGATCTTGGGTGATCCTTATTGTGGCACCTCGGTATTTAAATGTTTTTTGGCGCTTGTAGAATTTTTCCTTAATCTGATAGTTCTGAAATTTTGCCACAATATTCCTTGGGGTTTTTATTTTAGGGTTTCTTTCAGAAGGTGTTCGATGAATTCTTTCAATGCCTATTTTACTTCATTCTATTACATCGGCAGTTCTCTTTGATGATTTCTTGTAAAATAGTATCTAGGCTCTTTTTTTCATCATAGTTTTGGAAAGTCCAATAATCCTCAGATTATCTCTCCTAGATCTATTTTCCAAGTCTGTCGTTTTTGCAAGTAGATATCATGGTTTTTTCCAGTTTGTCATTATTTTGTTTTTGCTTGACTGATTCTTGCTGTCTCAATGAATCATTAGTTTCTATTTGTTCAGTTCTAATTTTTAAAGAATTATTTTCTTCATTAGCTTTTTTTACTTCTTTCTGTATATGTCCAATTGAGTTTTTGAATGTATTGTTTTGGTCTGTGGAATTTTTTTTTCCATTTCACTAATTTTTTTTTTTTTTTAGTGAATTATTTTCTTTTCCAATTCACCGATCCTACTTTCTTTGTGTGTTCTTTGTCTTTTCCAATTCCACAAACCTACTTTCTAGTGAATTCTTTATTTTTCCAATTCGTATTTCAAATTGTTGCTCTCTTGTAAGGCTTCTCTTTCCTTTCCCATTTATCTTCTAATCTCTTTTGAGACTTTTAATGGTCTCTTTCTTATGAGAGCATTATGTAAAGGAGGACGTCTGATGCATTTTTGCTGTTTGAGGTCTCTTCAGGTTTGCTGACCTGCTCTTTTTCTGCATAGAAGCTGTCCATCGTTCTTTTCATCTTTTTATTCATGTTTTAAAGCCTTTAGGGTAGGTCTCCAATGCAAGGGGGTTACCAGCTTCCTATGCAGAGCAGGGAAAGATTTAAACCGATTTCCGGCTCCAAGGTATGGGAGTGTTCTGAGTGAGAGTTTTCCTTCTCCCAACAGGGAAGTGGATTCACAGGTGAGCTATCAAACTGCTTTAGTAGGGCTGGAGTGGGTTAGCCATTGCCCTTGGCTAGAGACTAAGGGTAAAGTGTCACTGCCCCAGGCCGGCCTCTTGTGGGACTGTGAGTAGCAGCTGACAGCAGACCACAGACTGCAGACTGCAGACCCTGCAAACTCTGCCCAGCATCTGCCTGATGCAAATCGGCCCTGGAAAGCTCTATGGCCCAAGCCGAGCTCCCACTGCCCAGATTGAGGCTAACCGGGCTGCGTGCTCCTCTGTGCAGGATCAAACTGCCCCAAGGAGAAGCCCGTACTGCAGGTTGGGGCTGCACTTGTGCTGAGATCGTGCCTTCACCCTGGGTTTGAGACTCTCCTGGGAACCATTTCCCCTGTCTGCCGATTCCCCCTGGCCCGAACCAACCTTTGGCGAACTGCAGATTTTCTTGGCCGGTGGGTTGTTCTACTTCTTATCTTTACGAATTGTAGCAGTCAAGACTATTTTTGAGCCTCGATATAATATTGATAAAGAGGGTAAGAGAAGAGCTTAGAAAGTCGGGTGTGTCTTCTCCGCCATCTTGGCTCCGCCCCCCTAGCCATTTGTTAACATAGGAAATCTCATTTTAGGGAAGCAAATGATCTACAGCATCAGAAAAGTCTGATGAGTGAAAGCCCCTGTGTACAATATAATATATTCTTAAAATACGAAACTTAAGCATGCATAATTTAATGGTCTTAAGTCATGTTTGCATAATAAAGAAAATGCATGACCCTTTTTACTGGTAACTAAACTCAAAGGATGTGGACCTTTTTATACATCTTCTTTCCTACCTTCCCTCTTCAGTATCAGTGAAAAGAAAGCAAAATAATTAGAAAACAATTTCCTTATTAGGAAAGATCATAAGGGGATCTCTGTATTTATATAACTGTGTGTGTATCTGTGGGTGTGGATGTGGGTGGTGGATGTAGGTGTATGTACTTCAACCTCTGACATTTTAGGTTTCAAGATCTCTGACACTTTAGAGAATGGAAGCAATAAGGATTCACAAGATATTCTCAAGAGTGTAATCATAACTAACTTGGTGACATAGATTAATTTCTATTAGTGTTCTCTCTAACACCTAAAACACCACTGGTAAATGCAATCAGACTTTGTTAATCCATCTAATCTAGAGAGGTTCTACCTGGCTTCTTCTCCTTAAATATAAAGTTATTCAATAACAATATCATCCAAATTAAGTACAAATATAAGCAACTGAAAGCCTATTAGTTTCTATTTTTGTGTGCCTGCAAACTCAGAGACCAAAGTAGAAAAAATATACACTTTTCAGGGCTAAAGCAATGCAACTGTTTACCCAATTTTTATCACTCTCACCCAACACCAGCACCAGCAACCCTGATCCCACATGCCATCAATTTTTTAACACAAAAAAACAATGCTGCCCCAGTCACACTCTTGCTTGATTCCCTTATATATGGAGTTTATATTCCTTTTTGTCAACTAAATCAAGTCATAATATATGTAAAGTACCTCAATATTCTAATTTCAATTCTAATTAGGTTATTTAATTAATGGAGGTATTTTCTCAAACTGTACAGATCATAACTTATTCATTCTTTTTCAACCAATGAAAATTCTGTCTCTGGTTCTTTGAAGATTCTTAGAAATTCAATTCAAAATTCCAAAAATGATCCTTTATATTCTTTTACTTTTTTTTTTTTTTTTTAATTTCCAACAGTGTTACACAGACTGCCCATCTCAACACATAATCAGTCCACCTGCACTTCTGATCAAGGATTTCTACATTATATCCCTTATACTACTTGTATATATCAATGGAATTAGGAATTCTCTTCTTACTTTTAGCCAACATGAGTGTCTTCATTAAATTTTGCTGAAATACCTATGGATTAAAAAAGTAATATATTTATATTTCAATGCCTCAATCTATTTTAAAAGGTTAATATGTTTTTAATTGAGAAAATTTGTGTACTTTTAAAAATATGGTCCTCATATGAAATGAAATAAAAATGCCAAATAATAAGAAAAATTGGTCCTAGTTTTACATTTTGTATTCAGAACACAAATGTATTCTCCATTATTTTTTTTCTACTGAGATTGATTCACTCAGTATTGAAATACAGAAATACAGTGAAATCTTGACCTTCTTTTAACTGACTTGATAGAACTAATCCAACTCGGGCTGCAAAATATATATTCAATATGATAACTTTATTAATTTTCTGGTGATGTTCATGTGTTAATTCAACTTCTGAGTTGTTGGAAAAAAAAGTGTTTGCTATGTCCAGTTAATTATCTTAACAAAATTCTAGAATTCTTCATACTGCTTCATTTTGTATTTGAGTGGCAAACTTGCCTGTTATTCCAATAATTTTTGATTGCCCACTTTAACATTCCAACTGCCTATCATGAATGTAATGTCTTTTTTAGGTAGTGGGATATTGCTAGAAGATGTTGTAGGTCTTCATAGAACTAATAAACTCTGGCATCTTTGGCATCAGAGGTTGCAGCCTAGACTTGTATCACTGTGATAGCAAAGTTTCCCATGAATTCAAACATATTCTGTATTTTTAGTACTAATTTTTTCATCCTTTTATTGATTATGAGGGCTATTCTATCTATTCTTAGAGATTCTTGCTCACAATATATATGTGATGATCACGAGTTAAATTTACCTTTTTCTACTCATTTAAGTTCACTTACATTTAAAATGTTGATATTTAATTTGTTTGACCACATCCAGTTTAACTTGGGTTTTAGATTTTTATATTCCAGGATCCTATGCAACATTGATCTTTACTTTCCTTTTGTCACCAGATGTATCTGCAAGCTGAGTTTCTTTTCAGTTTTGATCCAGCTACTTCCTTAATACTGGAGATGTTTGTAGTGGCCCTTCCTACTCCCCCAGTAACATATTGGAAACTTTCTGATCTGAGGGGCTCATCTGCTGATGTCATCTCTTTTATGATTTGAATATTTTTACTGGGATTTTCTTGGCAAAGGTACTAGATTGATTATCCTATTCCTTCTTCAGTGGATATATTTGATACACACTTTTGCATGCATTTATGCATGTATGTATGTGAGTATGAGTATGTATATGTGCATGTGTACTTTCTGCCATATTGCTAAAAAATTCTTAGTGAACTGCCTATAGTTCTATGGCATAATTGACTATAACATTAATCTCTGAAAAAAATGGGTCCAATCTACATAAATTAAGTTATGGAAGTATAACTTAGTCATCATCTTTCTTTGTATTTCATTTCAGAGACAATACAATATATGGAAAGAGCTCTGGACCTGTCAAAAATTCCAGTGTTGGTGTCTAGTTCTATCTTGCTCTAGTTGTGATGATCTTGGATAGGCTACTTAATATAACTAAGTCCTTAAGCCTTTGTAAAGCACATATGTAAAGTAAGGATAATATTTACACTGCTAATCACAAAAGCCTGTTATAAGGATAAAATAAGACTACTTAGAATATTTTAACTGTAAATGTTATTAATGTAGGTTTAGATCAATAGCAATAGAAAGAAAGGAAAGACAGAGGATGAGGAGAATAGTAAAGGGGAAAGAAAAAAAAATCATGGGAATGGGATGTATGTATGTATGTATGTATGTATCTCTATTTATCTATCTATCTATACATTAAATTGTAGAAGTTTTGAGAAAAGAATAAAGTAAAAAATGAATGGCAGAAAACAAAAGAAAATGTATAGGGAAGTCGATAAAAGATTGACAGCTCTGAACAAACTGCGTAAGATTTATTATGTAGACTTTCTTGAAATTGATTTTTTTTCTATTTTGAATCCTTTCATGATCTGCTATGTACATATGGTTATTTTTTCCTTTAACTATTTTATATTTAAATAAATAAATATATTTTTAAAAATTTTTATTTAAAAGATTTTTATTCTCAAAACATACGCATAGTTTTCAATATTCACCCTTGCAAAACATTATGTTCCAATTTTTTATTTCTCCCTTCCCTCACCCCCATCCTAGACAACAAGTAATCTAATACATGTCAAATATGTGCAATTCTTCTATACATATTTTCACAATTATCATGCTGCACAAGAAAAATCAAATCAAAAAAGGAAAACATGAGAAAGAAAACAAAATTCTAGCAAACAACAATCAAAATAGTGAAAATACTATGTTGTGATCCATACTAAGTCCTTACAGTCCTCTCTCTGGGTACAAATGACTCTTTTCATTATAAGAACATTGCAAATGACCTGAATCACCTTGCTATTGAAAAGAGCCATGTCCATCAGAATTTATCATCATATAATCTTGTTGCTATGTATGATGTTCTCTTGGTTCTACTCTCTTCACTAAGCATCAGCTCATGTAAGTCTCTCCAGGCCTTTATGAAATCATCCTGTTGATCATTTCTTATAGAATAATACATTTACTTTTTGAAGAAGAAATTAAGTCGAAATATTCCTTTTTTTGTAGAGAAATATTTCTTTCCCCTCACTCTCTCTCCCCCTTTCTGTTTTGTTTTGATTTTAATCACTCTGAAAAGAGTGTATTTTATTTTTCTAAAAAAGAACAGAGTCAATGGCAAAATATACACAGGTGAATGAAATATTGAATTATCCATTGCATTTTAGATATGCCATCCCCAAGCCTATAATGTTGACAGTATTTATATTTTAATTATAATATTTTCTACAAGGACAATTCCCTTTCTATGGGCTCTCATTTTGCAGGATCCTAGAGAATTACTTTTCTTTGAATAATGTTAGTTCCCAGAGGGTAGAAGGTTGATTTAAAAAAAAATAAAACTCCATGCACAAAAATAAAAATTACATTAAAATATATTTAATATTTCTTTTACTCCGACTAACAAATTGCAAACATGAAGGTCACTTGCAAACCAAGTGCTTGCAAAAGTGACCTGTCTAACCACTGTGAGTCCTGTCTTGATATAAATGAGCACCTTAAACCATAAATTGGTGCTTTTCAGATAGGAACTGAAAAATAAACTGTTATAAAATTGTCAGCAGCTGCCAACCAGAGAACTGATTCTGTAATTTAGTGAGAAACTAAAAAGATCAAAATCACATTTCTACCTTTTAACAGGCTTTTGGCTGTCGCACAAAAACTGCTAATGGCATTGTATAAGAGAAGGAAGAAGTAGAGGGCATAAGGCCACTTTATATTGCTGGGAAAATGGCCATGCCTTTTCTTAGGCAGCTGTGAATGCTAAGAACAAAAGGTTTTGAGCTATAGTGATCTTGCTCTGTGAGATGTCAGTCAGGTGAGCTCATATAAAGACCTGCTATAATAACTATAATGGTTATTATAATTGCTAATAATTAGAACACATTTAGTTAATACAGCATCTCTTTTTCAGATCTTCAAACCCTCTCTACTATATTCTACCCTATTAATAATATGCATAATAATATGCTGAATCTTTCGATTCAGTTTCAAATTTAGATTCAGAAGAGCTGGTCAGCTATCAAATTTTCACCAGTCCCTCTTAGCCTGCCAATTTGGTTAGTTGTCTCCCAATTATAAACACGGTGCTGCAGGGAATTCCTTTTATATATCCCAATAGGTACCTCAGTTGTGAGACTGCAATGTTAATGAGGGTACAGCATTGACTTTGATCACTGTGTAGTCTAAAAGGAGACACTTCCCCCCCCCTTAACCTTCCAGAGCACCTCTGCTCCTTGCAATCCATTTGGCAAGTGTTTCTGATGGGAAACAAGAGGAGGACATGAGGAGATTAGTAGAAACATGCGAGAACTAATAAGAAAAGCATTCAACAATAGTAGTTGACTTTGGAAGACAATGAAACAAGTAGCATGTTTTCCTTTGTGAGCACTGCCAATAGAGATTTGCAGGGGAGCCTTATCTTGTACCAGATAAACAGGCACCCATTTATTCTTCTATCAGTTTACTCTTATTGCCATACTCTACATTCTGGTGACACTCACTTTCTTTATCAAACATGACACTGACACTCCACGTACCCACTGAGTGACTTGTTGCTGCCTGTATTCCTACATAAGGAAATATTTCCCTTCTCAGCTACGCCTTCTGCCTGGGTTCCTTCGTATTATCCAAATTTCAGTTCAATTAATACTTGTTTATGAAATCTTTCCTGATCCTCTCCATTACTAGTATCTTTCATTAGAGTTTATCTTTTATTTATACTGTATATAACTGTTATGAACCCAATTATTTGCATGTTTTCTCTTTATTGTACTATGTGTTCCTTGATAGTGATGACTGAATTTTCCTTTTTTGGTGTTCCTCAAGTTTAATATAGCACATAGAACTGATGTACTTCACAAATGAATGATGACTTACTGACTGTGTTCTGTGCTACTAAGCCCTACAGGTACCTGGCATACCTAGTAGTAGTATTCATCTCTTTTGTGATGTGGCCAACAAATATTTCTAAGGTGTAGCTATTCCTCTTGGTATTGCTTTGGATCTACATAAAGATAACCCTGGAAAGTCTAGTGATTAAATAGATAGTAATGATTTAGTGTTCTAATTCCTGCTTTTTTTTTTTTACAAAAATGCAAGTAATTTAAATAGTTCTAAGTCATATATGCCATTGGGAAGGATCATCCTATTTTTTAAAAATTTTAACAAAGCTGATCCCTTTAAAGATATAAAAATGGTTTGCTATCTGAAAGAGAGGTAGAGGAGAGGAAGGAAGAAAAAAATTGGAAAACAAGATTTTGCAAGAATGAATGTTGAAAACTATCTATGCATTTATTTTAAAAATAAAAAGCTTTATAAAAAATAAAAGCACAGAAAAGATATACAAATAATTAATAGATCAGTAACCTCTATGAGATCACCATAATGTGAACATTTTAAATGAATATCATGTCAGTTTTCCTTAATGACGTCTTGAAGGATGCCATCCAGGCTCTATTTTGCTTTTGGTTTTCAAATAGGTAAATTTTTAAAATTATTTCCTCTGGATCCATTTTCCAGGTAGCTTTGTTTTTTCATTGAAGTATTTCACATTTTCTTCTATTTTTTCATTCTTTTTGTTTGTTTTGCTGATTCATGTTATTTCATACAGTCATTACTTTTCATTTCTCCCAATCTAGTTTTCTAGGGTATTTTCCATCCAAAGTTTATTAGAATTGTTTTGGAGTACAGAACTGGTGAGAAAAATCAAATCTGTCATAGCTGATCATTGCATAATATTGCTGTTGTTATGTACAATGTTTCCCTGGTTCTATTTGTTTCACTCAGCTTTAGTTCATGTAAATTATTCCAGGCCTTTCTAAAATTAGTTTGTTCATCATTTTAATAGAAAAGTAATATTCCATTACTTTCATATACTATAACTTATTCAGCTATTCCCCAGTTGATGGGCCTCTATTTTTTCCAATTTCTTGTCACCACAAAAAAAACTGCCGCAAACATTTTTGTACATGTGGGTCCATTCCCCTTCTTTATAATTTCTTTGGGATACAGGCCCAGTAATGGCACTATTGGATCAAAGGGTATGCGCAGTTGTACAGTGTTTTGGGCATAGTTCCAAATTGTTCTCCATTTTACAGTTCTACCAACAATACAGGAATATATTGGCTTTCCCACATCCTTTCCAACGTTTATCATTATCTTTACTTTTTATTTTAATCAGTCTAATAGGTGTGAAGTGGTACCTCAGAGTTGTTTTAATTTGCATTTATCTAATCATTTTTAATTTCTTGATCTGAAAATTGTTTGTTCATATCCTTTCACCATTTATTAATTAAAGAATGGCTTTGATTTTTAAAAATTTTAGTCAATTCTCTCTATATTTTACAGATTTGTCCTTTATCAGAAACACTGACTGTAAAGATTTTCCTCTAGCTTTCTGCTTCTCTTATAATTGCTTTGGTTTTGTTTGGGCCTTTGTATGGATTTTTAAAACTTTTATTTCATATCTCACTCCAGTGACCAGCATGCTGCATTTTGGAACTATGCTTTTTAGCCCCCTCTGGTTTCTTTTGATTAATATTACCTTTTCCAAAACCTTAAGACTGTGTACACCCTTTTATTAAATAAACTACCATAGAAGACATCTTAAAAATGATCTTAATGGGTCCTTATATTCTGTTTGTCCATTTCAATTTTGAGTGATTGTTCTGATGGGGCTTTTTTGTGTTTTGTATTCCAAATATCATTTTGTTTTTAAGAACAAATTGGCCTTGTTTGACTAATGATCAAATAGTTGTTGTTTTTTTTTCTTTCCATTGATTTCATTTCAAAGAAAAATGAGTCATCACTATATTTCTGTCTAAATATTTTTCTAACCTTAAATGACTATCTTTCTGGAGATCAGAATACATTTTCTTCATATAAACTTAAATTTAAAAAATCCTCTTCATCATTATAACATTTGAAAAAATATTATCTTTCTTCAATCAATCTTCCTTATTGAATCCTCTCAAAGTCTTGTTATGATGTCATTCCCCTACTCAGAATTCTTCTCTACTGGTTGTTTGCAACATAAACTTTGAATGACTTTTCAATAAACATTTATTAAACACCCATTGAGTGCCAAACACCATGCTAGGTGATGGGGTAATTTAAAAGATTAGATTAGATTAGATGTGATCTTCACCTATCCCCAGCAAGTTTTCAATATAAAAAGGGGATAACATAATGCACACATAAATAATTATAATTAAAAATCTTAGAAGGAAAAATATCTTATATTTATAAAAGGCACAAAATGCTATGTAAGAAAGAAGAGAGAAAGACTAAGTGGATTAAGGAAAGTTTCATGGATGAAGTGGCATTTACTTTGAAATGTCAAGAATTATTTAAAATTCAACAGGCAGAAATAAAGTAAGTTATTGTGTAATAAATCAGTAAGATATTATTAATTGCTCAATTTTTGCTGAAATTTCCTTTTAATATTACTAATTTGGCAAATATCAAGAAAATCATGCATATTTCCTGATATAAAGAAATATAAGCAAAAAAAGTATGTTGTGAATGTATTTTAAATGTCTTCTACATATGACTCTTGTAAAAGCTTGCTTTAAATTTCACAGTGTAGATTCACCATTATTTCTGTGTTATGTCATCTAATCTAATGCTCTCTTCTCTAAATTATTTTAATATATACTTAATATTCATTCCTTTCTTCATTTTTTCTGTATCATTTCCATTCCTTATTCACTTCTAAAAACTATCCCCCAGGGAAAATATTAACACCCTTTCTTGTAATAAATAAATATAGCCAATAAGTCAATTTCAAACTTTTTCTCAGATTAACTCTGTCAAAATTTAGGAAACCAAAATAGTTCTAATCACAATTCTTTAGTCTTCACAGTTTTTTTTTCTTTAAAATATTACCATAACTTGTTTAACACTGATTCTGTTTAACTCTGTAGTTGTTTATATAAATCCTCTTAGTGTTTTCTTTCTCTCTCTCTCTCTCTCTCTCTCTCTCTCTCTGTCTCTTGTTATTATTATAATAAACTAATATTCTGTTACATTAATATTCCATAAGCATATCAGTCATTTCTCAACTGATGCATAGTCCCTTTGATTTTTTTTTAATAAAACAAAGTGTTGCCATATTTTTTAAATGTATGTGGTTTCTCTCCCTTTGTCAAAAAACTCTTTTAGGTTTATACGTTATCTATTGCTGGAGTCAAATTGCTTTACAGAATGATTGGTCAAATGATAAATAAACCAGCAATGTCTTAGCTTACCTGTATTCCTTCTTGTCTATCCTTTGGTAATTCCCTTTATTTCCATCTTTGCCAGGCTGAGAGATCAGAGATGAAATATCAGAATCATTTTACTTTGTATTTTTATTTTTGTTAATTATTTGGAGAGCAATGTAGTGAATAATAGTTTGCCTCTTTTTTTGAAAATTATTTATTTGAAAATTGATAATCCATCCATTGGGAAATGCTTCTTCTTCTAATATATTTGAATAACTTTATTTATATCTTGAATATCACAATGTTTTTAAAAACATTAATGCAAAAATTTTCCCAATTACATTTTATTTCTATATTTAATTGCATTGCTTTTGTTTGAATACAAGGAAAAAAAATTTTTAACTTTTTATCTACTGTTATCCTTTCTAACCTTTGGCTAAAAACTTCTTTCTCTTTCCAGTTTTGATAGAAATTTCTTTCTCTTTTTTTTTTAATCTCTCTCTGATAAGACTTTTAAAATATAGATCACATATCCATTTAAAATACATTTTGGATACTGGATAAATGTTGATACCAACCTAAATTCTACCAGAGTGCTTTGTAGTTTTCCCCAAAATTTTGGTTTTGCTGAATGTTTTCTTATCCAAGTAGTTGAAGTTCTTAGGCCATTTATCACAATATGACTAATTGTCTTCTGTGTCTTATGTATGTAATCTGTTCGAATGACCAACTTTTAAAAAAGATTAACAATTAACATTGTATGGTACTTCTCTGCTTAACTCCATCTTCTTACATATCCCTGCCAGTGTGTTAATTTTACCTGAGATTCATAACCTTTTCTTCCTTAACATGGATTGTCTTATATTTAGAGAAATCAAGAAGCAAAGACATTCAGCATGACCTTAGGACCCTGAAAGCATCTTTCTCTTTTAGACCTAAATTTATACTTTTTTGAGAACACAAGGAAAATACTACAATGAAATATAATGTAATTAAAGTATTGATGTCAGGTCATTTAGCATTTAAATAGAATTTTTCTATATAAATAGAACAATATTCACCTGGATTTCATCATACCATTGCAGTATCATGTCCTTAAAGTCCATTGCTCCTTTTATGGATTCTCCTTTCCAGGTGGTCAGAATTTAAATCCAGAGTTATCGCCATTAACTCAAGTAACCAAAAATACTTTTTGCTTAGTCATAAGATTCCCCTAATCTGTTGAATTTCCCTTAATCTGCTCAATGGCCTATCTATTAAGGGTCTTTGTCTACTGCAATCAGTACCCTAATTCCGTTGGAAATTATCTTTTAGGTTGATCAACAAAGAGGGGGCAGGAAATTATTTTGGAATTGATAATTAAAGATTTACATGGTCTCTGTTTCGGATTAGTCTATAGGCTTCAGAGTGTTATTTTTTTTTTAATTTCACTGAATATTTCTTTTTTTATTATAGCTTTTCATTTACAATATATATGCATGTGTAATTTTTCAGCATTGACAATTGCAAAACCTTTTGTTTCAATTTTTCCCCTCCTTCTCCCCCCACCCTCTCCCCCAAATGGCAGGTAGACTAATGCATGTTAAATATGTTAAAGTATATGTTAAATACAATATATGTATACATATCCATACAGTTATTTTGCTGCACAAGAAGAATTGGACTTTGAAATAATGTACACAACTTGTGAAGGAAATAAAAAATGCAAGCAGACAAAAACAGAGGGATTAGAAATGCTATGTAGTGATTCACATTCATTTACCAGAGTTCTTTCGCTGGGTGTAGCTGGTTCTATTCATTATTGAACAAATGGAACTTATTTGGTTCATCTCATTGTTGAAAAGAGCCATGTCCATAAGAACTGATCATCATAAAGTATTGTTGTTAAAGTATATAATGATCCTGCTCATTTCACTCAACATCAGTTCATGTAAGTCTCTCCAGGCCATTCTGAAATCATCCTGATGGTCATTTCTTACAGAACAATAATAATCCATAACATTCATATACCACAACCTATTCAGTCATTCTCCAATTGATGGGTATTCACTCAGCTTCCAGTTTCTGGCCATTACAAAGAGGGCTGCCACAAACATTTTTGCACATATAGGTCCCTTTCCCTTCTTTAAGATCTCTTTGGGATCTAAGTAACATTGCTGGATCAAAGGGTATGTACAGTTTGATAACTTTTTGAGCATTGTTCCAAATTGCTCTCCAGAATGGCTGAATATATTCACAATTCCACCAACATTGTATCAGTGTCCCAGTTTTCCCACATTTCCTCCAATATTCCACATTATCTTTTCCTGTCATCCTAGCCAATCTGACAGGTGTGTAGTGGTATCACAGAGTTGTCTTAATTTGCATTTCTCTCATTAATAATGACTTGGAGCATCTTTTCACATGGCTAGAAATAGTTTCAATTTCTTCATCCAAAAATTATCTGTTCATATCCTTGGGCCATTTATCAGTTGGAGAATAGCTTAATTTCTTATAAATTAGAGTCAATTCTCTATATATCTTGGAAATGAAACTTTGACTGTAAAAATGTTTTCCCTTACTGAATTTCTTAAAGAAAGATCAGGGAGGGAGATAATTTATCCACTCCCGTCATCATGAAAGTTTTCTTAAAGAGATGCTATTTAAAAGAATCCACCAAAAGATAAGTATTAAAGAAGAGGAAATAGAATAGTTATAGAAGATTCTAAATAAACAAAATAGTTTGAATGGGGACAACCATTTTTAATTTAGGTTGTGAAATATAGTTAGTCAAAGCTATTTGCCATTGTATAGACTGCTTAACATCTTAACAACTAAATGAGGAGAGAGATATAATGTTTAAAGGACTGCTCTTTAGTTAGGAATACATGAATTTATGTCACAAATACTAACTTACTACCATGGCTAAATCACTTAACATTTCAAAGTTTCCATGCAGTTCATTAAGATTTATCATACTTTGCTATAAATTTTAGCAAAGTTTCTATATTATATAGTAGAGGAAGTTTGTATACTCAAATTTCTCCAATCCAGTTGTTTAATGAGTCTATCATGCCTCTCCCTAAATAAAGAAAATAGTCCAATAATTGTCATTTTGTCATTTTTTTATTACTATCATCATCAAGATGTATTGTGGCAAATTCAAAAAAAAATCTAAAATACTATATTTTAAAAAATTCTGGTCCATGAGTGTACCTCCCCCCCAAAAAAAAAATCATGATGTGACCTAACAGTGGATGCTTATTACAAAATATATGGTATCTGACTAATCTGTATGGATTTCAGAAAATCATGTATTTCCAATTAAGAAAAAAATTCTCTTAAATACAAAAAGACATTAGAAAAAAATCTGCTCAAAAAGAGACTCCATTATGTCTACAGGAAATCTCTCATTTTCAGCTTATCAGTCATATCCTTGATGGTTCCTTGGTCATTCCATAGGCCTGAGCACCTTTACACTCCCTGCTGATAAATGGGACCTAATAGAGGAGGTAGAAAGGTACCTGCCTGTCAATGGATACATTCTGACACTTATCTCACTCTTCTTTTTTGAGGTAAGAAAGACATGTTGCCACTAAACCTGTAATGAGTTTTTTTTTTTTTTTGAATATGGAATGAGCTTTATGGCAAATTCTTTAAAAATCAATCTTCATCTTTCTCAAGTCATTCACTAAAAATCTAAAGCAATTATCTGATACTAATTATAGTGATGTTTAGCATGTATAGAGTTTATTGGGGTATCCATATTTCTATCACATAACCTGCTCATATTGGGGTTAGAATGAAACTATTCAAATCTGCTGGATTTTAAAATGTGCTCCTAAGTTTTGAACCAGCAGCAGTCTCATTTTAGCAATAACACAAATCACCATTTAACAATTGTTAATTAAAATAAAAGGTTTACTTATTAAATATGATTTTTTCAAAGTCTTTCCTTTAAGAACATTATCCGCTTCTAATGGGATTTAATGTTATAATTTTAATACTATTATTTTTTGTTTAGTTTGCATTACCCAATTTGTTTAATTACTTTATGCACAATGCACGTGACATAATAATACCATATTCCAGTGTTGGATGTTGAGTTTTGTAGTCTAGTTGTAATTGCATTTATTACAATATAATTGGTATAGATGTTGCAACTCATTCTATCTTTGGTTCTTTCAGGAAATGTTGCTTGATGCTAGAACTGCAGAATTATAGATTTAAAGAAAATCTTTTTTTTTTTTTCAAAAATTTTATAGGACTCATCATCATGGATATGTATTAGTATTTTAACATGTGAACAAATGATAACCTGTTTATCAAGCCATCATTTTTTCTAATCAAGAACATGCATAAAGACAGATATAAGCAGGTAGAATGGAGGGAAATATTAATACAATTAAAATCATGGAATAATATAAAGCTGGACAGAAAAGTTGGATTTAGTTCTCAGAGATTATTTTGTCAAGCATTTATGTTTAATATGGTAGATGATGGTTAAGTTGAGAAGAAATATGAACAGAAAAATGCATGGAAAATTGTAGACAGAATGAAGAGTTAAGAGATTTTCATAAAATTCTATGGGAACAAAGGTCTAAACTATAGAGGTTCTTGGGAATATACAATTTGCATACAAGGCTTATTATGAAAATAGAAATACCTGGTTTCTTTTTTTAAAAACTGATTAAAGTTGTAGAGTGAGGAAAGAAGGAAGTGACAAAGATGATTCTAAGATTCTGTACACTTAAAACTAGTAGATTTCTCATGCCTTAAAAGACATAGAAGTATTTCACAAGGGAAAGTTTTAGAAGTAAAATGAGTCAGGCTTTAAAAAAAATTATGTTTTCTGTACTGACATAATTTATGGGTAGAGATATGTAGCTTAGGTACATGGAAAGAGACTGGTGATGATATGGGAATTATGCAAGTAGAGATAACCAAGAATATGGGAATAGGTGAAGTCACCAAAGGGAAAATTATTGGGAGAAAAGAAAATCTGAAACAGTACCTTAAAATATAGTCATTTTGAAGAACTGGAGTATGACAATCAGATAAACAAGGAAAGTTTCTCTTGAATACCTTTTCAATGGAATTAAGCAGATGTTACTGAGGCCGAGGGGGGGGAAGAGGTGGGGAGAGGGGATGTGTTCTATAATTCCAAATGCCATGAGAATTTCAGCAAAGTGAAAATCATTAGTAACCTTGGAAGAATATGATTCATTAGAGTGACAGGAATGAAAGTAAGAAGGAAAGGAATTAAATTGGAGTAGCTAATGTAGATATCCCTTTCTAGAGGAATTATAGAGATGTATCTAGAATCACAGTCTATAGAGTACTGGGCCTGAGGTCAGAAACATCTGAGTTCAAATCTGGACTCAAATACTTATAAGCTACATAACCCTGGGTGGGTAGCTCAAATTCTGTCTGCCTCATTTTCCTCAACTATAAAATGGTGATAATAATAGCACCTAGCTTACAGGGCTATTGTGAGAAGCAAATGAGTTAAGATTTGTAAAGAGCTTAGTATAGTGCCTGTCCCAAAATAAACCCCATTTAAGTGTTTATTCTTCTCTCTGTAGAGAAAGGAAAGGCAGAATATACTGCCTAAAGGAACCACAAAGTTAAATGAAGAGACTTCACTTGAATAGGAGAGAATTGACTGTTTTTAAATTCAGGAGAAGGGACTGGTAGCAGGGAGAAGATTAAATATGAATGAGATATAAGGAATCATTGATGTGATAAGGTAACAGAGAACCTAAGGGATAGTGGGAACATGTTTTAAAAAAAAAAAAGGTTAGGGGTTGTTATAGAGATCAGAGGGCCAGCACTCTTCCTCTGAGACTGCTGGTAACAAGTAATCAATAAAGTGATCAATAAAGACATTCAAAATTTTAGGAGGACTGGAGGTTATGGATTTCATTTATAATGATCTTAATCTTTTAGTAAAAAACAAAGAGCTTGTCTTACCGAGACTTACTAAAATATTGATTTACACACACACACACACACATATATATACATACACACATAAATTTTGTTATGCATGTTTATACATGTATATATAAATGTTGCATCCCCTAATATTATGTAAGCTTCTTAGGAGTAGTGACGATTTCATTTTTGTCTTCGTATCTCCATTACCTAGCACACCACCTAGCATATGGAAGGTGCTTAATAAATGCTGATTATTGACTGACTTTATGATCTCTTGAGATGAAGAGAAAATGAAGGTATTCAATACTTGTATAAAGAAAAATATTTTAGAAATGTCATAGTTTTCTATGGTATAAAATGTAAATTAAACTGATCATTTACAAATCTCTGTTATCAGGCTACAGCAAATCTTTCCAGACTCGTTTCATATTATTCCCCTTCAAAAACTCTGCTTTTCAAATGAACTGACTTGTACTTTTCCCAAATTCTGTATTCCAGCTTCTGCTACTAGTGCTTTTGAACAAGTTCTCTGACACCTCTATGTCTGGAATACTTTTCTCTCTAACTCTCAAATCCCTTGCTTTTCTTCAAGGCTCAA
The DNA here is from genome assembly GCF_902635505.1 of Sarcophilus harrisii. Classification (NCBI taxonomy): domain Eukaryota; kingdom Metazoa; phylum Chordata; class Mammalia; order Dasyuromorphia; family Dasyuridae; genus Sarcophilus; species Sarcophilus harrisii. The sequence goes on along the minus strand of NC_045426.1, from coordinate 483,569,200 downwards.
ATTATGTGCCATATTCTAAATGAGGGAATGCTTTCTATATCTCTGACAAATCTGTGATTCTTTATATGATATTTTATTTACTTATTAATTTATTTATATTTCCCCAAGAGAATATAAGTTCTTTGATGCCAGAAATTTTCATGTCTATTTTTATTCGTCTGGTGTCTTGCACTTTGTAAATGTTTAATACATGCTTTGTTGACTATAATTACCATCTGCTTCACATTGTAAACATTTGGTTCCTATAGCCCTGGAAAATTCTAACACATAGCTAGACTCGTAGGTACATAGATAGATACATACATGCATGTGTATATATATATATATATATATATATATATATATATATATATATATGTATATGTATATATATATACACACACACACACCATATGTATATGTATATATATAAACACACAAACTAAGCATATATGTGTGTATATGAATGATAGTCATCACTGTAAGGAAACACATGGAAAACTTATTAAGTGTAATCAGTTAGTTAGGTGATATTCATGCTAACAGAATTATGGCCTGTGGAATTTTATATGACTTACCATACATTCCCTAAAATAAACTTCTTGAACTCTGTTTTGTGGTACAGCCTGCATACTCAGCAACCTGGTTTGGAAGAGAATGAGTAGACACAAACAGGTAGGGGTGCAATTAGTAGAACTAGTTTATTGTTAGATCATACAGACTTTTATAGCCCCAAACCACATGATTAGTATATGATAAAAAAATATGTCTGATCAATGTTGTCACATCCTTGTGCTTGTGGCAAGTTTCATGTATTGGATTCCTGCCTCGATTCCATCACTTCTTTGCTTGTTCCTTAATCTTCCTTTCCTTGAAACCCGTTAGTTTTCCTTGCACAATTTATGACATAGCTGTAAGACTTTGGATTTCCCTGTACACTAGGAAGAAAATATGGTTGAAACGCCAAATGTTGAAAGTACAGAAGTTGAAGAAGATACTTCTGAGATTCAGATCCCATTTATATAGAAGTTTACTAACAAGGAAGTCTACAAAGAAGGGCTCTAATGTTTTGATGGTGATTATTGTGGATTGATGTTTGCTGAATAAGTCCTTCATTTGCAAATTGATAAGCAGAAACAAATTGCCCCAACAGTAAGCACTGGGAAAGCATCAAGAGGATAAGTGCTATATCCACAAAAGAAATAGCTATAAGAATTATGGCTTATTCATTGAAAAATTACAATGGTTACAAAATGGTCTAAGATATAACTTATGGGAAGCGTCATGAAGTTATTTGAAAGTTAATCAGGGTAAAGATAAGGGAAAACTATAATTCCTGAATATTTTATCCTGCCTTCCTTGTAGTGTTGTTTGTCTGGTTGACCTGCTCCTCACATAGATCTTCAAAATAGTGTCACTTTTTTGAGAAAGAAATGATGGTAAATATCACTCTAAAGTAGGCAGTATATTCCAGTGGCTCCAGTAGGAGGGAGACAATGAAAAGCAGAAGCTGAGAAGTCCCCATGAAGCTAGAACCATATCATAGTTCAACTGGCTTAGTCAAAATTCAAGATCCAGTGTTTTTCCTTGATAAGTGACTCCTCTTCATGTACTTATTTTTTATTGTTGTTGATGTTCTCAAACCCAGAAGAGAGGTCTCAGTTTCCGCTTCCTCATTAAGGTAGAACTTCCTCATTACTTGGCATTTCTTACATCTAAGCACCAACCTGCCAAGTGAATAGAATCTTTAGATTCTAATTTATACTAAAGAGTCTTATGTGGGAAAGAATGCATTTAAACTTTGGCATGCTTGGCCAGAAAGCACAACACAATGAATAAAGTAATGGACCATCATTTAGAAATCATTCTACCTAAGACCTTTGACTAACCTCACCTATCCTTTCCACTCACTACCCCAAAAAACTCTTAAAATATTCTCCTGTATTCTAGTAGAAGAGATTTTCTTTGATATTGCCTAGAACAAATAGTACATATAACTTTTCAAACATTATTTCTAAACTATGTTTCTTCATATGCATCAATCCTCATAATGCCCTTTCCACTTTCCTTTGTGTACTGTCTTCTTTCATTCAATGCAAATTCTTTTAAAGCAGGAAAAGTCTTTCTTACTGGTATTTGTATTCTCAATGCTTAGCATTATATCTGGTTAAACCCTGAATTATTTTTTATTTTTCCATCACTAATCATATTTACTTATCTATATAGATTATTTATTCCTCAATACAGTATAATGAGTGCTTCTAGAAAGTATCATCTTTTTGTTGTTTGTTTGTTGCAGTATCCCTTGACCATCTCAGTACCTTTCACAAAGTAGAAATCCATGAATATTAAATATTTCAATGAAATAATTATTTCATTTGTAACAAAGTATAAATTAATGAAGTGATAAAATGTCCTCCAAATGACTCAACATTATCTCAGTTGAAGCATCTGGAAGAAAAGATGCCCATGTTAAAAAGAGAGATGCAAATTCTAAAATAATTTTCAATGAAATCATTATAAGATATGATATTAACCTCTAGTGTTATATTTTCATCTTATTTCAATAGGTGAAGAGTTGAAAAAAGGAGCAATTCTGAAAAGAGAAAAAAAGTCAATGAAAATTGATGTTTTAGGGTTTACAGGTGATTTGGGGTGGAAGGGAAAACTTTGCTAAAGAGTTACATGAATCTTTTGAATCTTAATTTGTTTGACCTGCATTTAGTTCCAGTTGTTAATGATGCCTTCTCATTGTCATTTTCTAGAGAAATGAAAAGAGAGACATATTCATATCTCTGTAGAATTCATCTTTTACAAAGGATGTGAGTGGTCTCTTGAACCAAATATATTTTACACATGAGGAAGTTAGAGGTTGAATATATTGAAGTTATTCTCAGAGCCCACTTAGTTAATGGAAAGGTCAAAATTAGAATCCATGTCTGCTGCCTCCCAAGTCAATGATTTTTTTTCTGTCATTCTATCACCATTGTAATCTTCTTGTAGGAAATTATTTGAAGATGTTTCCATATTTTTAAAAATAATTTTTCATTTTCATTTATCTTTACTATACTTTTCCTCTTCTAGATCAAAATAGAAACAGCATTTTCCCCCCAAGAAATACAGTACTTATAGCACTTTTTGGCTGAAATGTAGAGTGTAATAGTATTATGTACGTTGTGAATTATTTTCTTTATTTAGCCTATCACATATTTTGAGGTATATTATTTTTAAAGTATTTTTTTCTGAGGCAATTGGGATTAAGTGACTTGCTAAGGGTCACACAGTTAGGAAGTGTTAAGTGTCTGAGGCCCTCCTGACTTCAGGACTGGTGCTCTATGCACTGCGCCATCCATCTCCTCCTAAAGTATTTTAAATTATACTTTTAAAACTAAACACAAAATCATGCTATAGTTAAGGAAGAGAAATTCTATTCCTAATTAATCATTCAATAAATGATTTTTATGAATATGAAGTTTACATGAGCAAATAAGAATAATTAAAATCTCTGACTTCTTTACAAGAAATGCTTTTCTTTGAACAGGTTGAGAAAGAATGGAATAGGGATGGATGGAAATATCTGTTATGATTATTGTATAAAATAGCATTAATAAATTAGTAAGCCCAGCAGCTGAAGTTTTTTATTCTAGATTGTAGTATTGCAGTTACAGCCAACACCCTAAAATGCAAATGCCCTTAGATGGACAAGAGTTTCTCATTTCTTATTCCATATCTCACTCTTCTTCAGCTATTTTTCTGTTATCATAAAGAAAAGTTAAATAGTGGATGCTACATCCAAAGTGGAGCAGAAAGCAATACACTAAATCCAAATTCAGACATAGACAGATGCAGAATATAAGGACAGTCTTATATTGCCTACTATTAACAGACACTGTACTCAATTTTTTAAATAAATATTATATCATTTTATCTTTATACAAACCCTGCAAAGTGGATGTTATTATCATTCCCATTTTGCAATTGGGGAAACTGAGTCAAACAAAGGTTAAGTAACTTGTACAGACCCACACAGATTACAAGTATCTAAGTTCATTTTCAAATTCAGATCATTCTGAATCCAGGCCCAGGACTCTTCATGATGACACCAGTTGCCTGGAATGGTAGTGTAACCCACTCTTCAATGCTGAAGAGAATGCTGACCATGAATTTCAGAAAAGGATTGATTCTCAGAGTCTAGTAGGGAGTTACACCTGGATAAAATTTTATTAGCATATCTCAAAGAGTGAAAAAAAGATTCCCTTTGTTAGAATTTGATACTGCTTTGCCTCACAAGTTCCCCACACACATACTTCAGAACCATTATAGGTTTAAAAAAATTCTTCCCAAGTCACTTGTGTGCACAGATTTTCCCAAATGGATGGTGGAGGAATCTTTAGGATCTATTGTTCTTAGCATACAACCTTAGTAAATATCCTTGCCTAAAAGTTAAATGAAGCTCCTAATTCACAATTAATATAAAACATAGCAATAGTGACTCATTGGTAATAATCCTAAAAATTCTAGGATCTCAGAGTTATCCCTACATCCCCAAAGAAAGAATAGTCAGCTGCCCTCTGATGATTTAGCTCACCAGTAGTCCTGGGAGTTAGGGAAGTAAACCAGTAGGGAATGCTCTATGTATAATGACCAGATCATAAATGCTTTACATTGAATGATGTAGTTGAAAGAACATCACATATGGCCTTATGAAATACAGATTTATACCCATCTGTATCTCTTCTCTTCCACTGGACAATTCTGAGCCTCTGGTTGCTCATATCTAAAATAAAGGTATTGGTCTAGATGAATCCTTTAGATCATCTGAAATATTGGCCATGTTAATGAAATGTGAAGATTTTTCTCAGCATTTAGTTAGACACTACTTATCTGATTAATTACTTCAGAATCAGGATGCCTTTTGGAATGCAAGGCAAATTAATGGCAATTAAATAAAAAAAATTCAGACAACTTGCTAATGTTCAGTCACTTACTTTATATCAATAAACCACATGTAAAAGAAGTTTCTTTTTTGTGTGTATATATCTGTATGTGTGTGTGTGTATAATATTTTCAGAAAAAGTGAAAAAAATAATGGTCTTTCAAAGTATAATGAAATTTTACAAACAAATAAGAATGTTGGTTAGGCCTAATACTTTTTTTTTTCTAAAAACAGAAAAGTGTTTCAAGGGTTAAATGTAAGATACTGTGCACAATAGGATTTTGTAAGCTGATATTTTCCCTCAGAGTTTCAAAAATGTGGAAAACAAAGCAGAAGAAAATGCCTCTTTCCAGGCAATTTCTGGGATATATCCGAAGAAGATTTCAACATGATTAAAATTTGGTTCTCCTATACTACTGTATTCACTTCCTTCCTTCGGTCTTTCCTCCTAGATTGGAATGATGAAGTTCCCAGGTGGGTTTTAATTGAACACGAGAAAGCCCAAGTCAGATCCCATCCCACAGCTAGTATACTCTGCCCCATTGTGAGTTATGGATCATTGCCCCACTCTTTCTAATCATTTCACTGATGGTGGGATTTCCTTACATAGACTTCTAACCTCCACCACCTCCTGTGGGTTATTTGATTAACGAAATGAATGTGCATTTACAATTGCACAAAAGCACTTTGAAGTCGGAGTGAATTGCTTTCTTATCCTAGAATTTTTCAGTGACTTAACAATGAAGAAAATAGCAACTTTCCAAAAGCATAAAGATAATTGAAGAAAGAATTACTGTATTCCCCCCTCCAAAAGTATTCATATTTGGCTTTAGCAAATAGCATCTAAGAAAGTCATTTAAAAGAAATTAGTTATTAATTTGGAGAATTCTCTACCTTCTCAATAATTGTAATTTGTCTGTGACTTTGGCAAGAATTGGTTAGTTGTTTATCAAAGGCATCATAATTAGCAAGGAAGTAGTATCATATTCAAAAGGTAGGGAATTAAAAATAATTTATACAATAGTGGGTAAATTCAGAACTAAATAAAGCCTCATTCAGGAAATACTTTTGGTTAGAATCTTATCTCCCCAAACCCCAACAAGTAAGGTTGGGTAAGGTTGGCAATCAGAAAGATTGCTGTGGCAAGAACAAGTAATATGAATGATAGATAATTTAAAATAACAGTGCTAGTAATTATGGAGACCAAGAAGAAAACACCATGGAATTGTAGAATTCAAGAGATAATTATGTATCAGCCACTATCAAATAACAGCTGTAAAAACACAAAATATTGGCTAGTATTATCACAAGAGGACATATCATTGGAGATAAACCGTTTTAGAAATTATCAGGCAGAATAAAGAATTTATTGAAAAATAGGAAAACATTTTTTCCAAAAGGAAGATAATTTTTTAAAAATCCTGAGATGTAGAAGGGAATCCTAATCCATGTGTGAGGATAAAGAATAGGATGGAGAATAGAAGATGCAATAGAGAAAAGGAAGTGAAGAATTAATGATTCTTCCCTGCTATATATATTAAATATGAAGCAGTTATTTGAGGATGGAGTTGTACCCTTTGAGGAAAATGAGCAACTGCTGGTGCCCTAACAAATTATTGTAAAATATACAATTCTCTCCTAGACAATTATCTAATACTTTCAGAGGAAAAAAGACATGAATCATGGTAGGAAATTTTTGCTGAAGGGTTACTGAGATTACCATGTATTCTTACAAGAACATTAGTATCTCCTCCAAAAGAACATCAAAAAGATAGGTAGAAGTTCCAGAAATTAGGTTAGAATTCAGGAAAAATTCTTATATATTACTGCTATTCAAAATGGTAAAGAGTAGGGGCTTCCCTCTCACTGAAGGTTTTGAGCAGAAGCTAGATGATCATTTTTTTTTCTAACATGCTCCAAAGTTACTAATGAAATGTTGTTTGCTTAATGGAATTATCTTTTCTTTTTCTTTCTTTCTTTTTCTTTCTTTCTTTCTTTCTTTCTTTTTTTTTTTTTTTTTTTTGATGAGGCAATTGGGGTTAAGTGACTTGCCCAGGGTCACACAAGAATTGTCTTTTCTCAATTGTCATTGTCCTTTACTTTCCTGAAATCTTTAAAATTGTTGATGATTCTCTCCAAAGTAATACCCTCTTCTATTAGGGTTTTTAGACATCACTCTCTCCTGGTTTTCTTCCTATCTTCTTGCTCCTACTCTGTCTCCTTTTCTAGATCCCCTTTGAGATCATGTCCCTTATCTATAATTTCCCAGGGTTCTTCCCTGGTTCCTCTTCTCTTCTCTTTATATACAACTTCACTTGGTGATCTCACCAGCTCCTTTAGATTTAATTTTCATGTCTATACTGATGATTCTCAATTTTACTATCCTAACCCAAACACTCTACCAAATCCAACCCTGAATTTGCCACTATCTTTCTGAAATCTCAAACTGAATGTCCAATAGATATCTTAAATTCAGTACATCAAAATAAAAATCATCATTTTACCTCCCCCCAGGAATATCTTTTCCTATATTGAAAACACGATTCTCCCTGTTCCAAGTTTGCAACTTTGGAGCCATTCTAGATTCTTTACAATGCTTCATTCGCCATATCCAATCTTTTGTCAAGATCTATTGATTTCACTTCCACAAAGCTTCTCATATATGCCCTCTTTGTTTCCTATGATATCGCCGCTGCTCTAGTGAAAATCCACATCACATATTTATGGATTATTGCAATAACCTACTAGTGCATCTGCTTAACTCAAGTCTCTCTCCAGTCCTATCCTGGAATGATTTTCCTAAATTTCAGGCTTAATTATTTCTCCCCATTACTCAATGAGCTCCACTGTCTTCCTACTGCCTACAGAAGCAAATTCAAAATTATCTGTTTGGCATTCAGATTTCTCTACAACCTTGCTCCCATACTACCTTTTCAATCTTCTTACACTTTGCTCCCTGCTCTTCCCCCCAGTCTCTATTCCACAAACAACACTCTTTCTTGGCTCCAGGAATTTGCTCTCAGGGTCCTCCATATCTAGACTATGCTCTAGCTACAGAAATTCCTCCCTTGTACAAGAAGCCCTCCTTAGTCCTTCCTAATGCCAGTACTTTCCCTCTTTTAATTATCTCCTATTCATCATATTTTATGAATTCATATAAGCATTTTGTATTATATATTTATGTGTGTATTGCTTTTATATTTTATATATTTCTATTCTTCCTCTCCCCTCCACATTTGATTATATGATTTCTCAAAGCAGGAACTGTCTTTACCTCACTTCTTATGGTCAGTGGTTATCATAGTGTCTAGCACATAAAAAGTGCTTTGCAAATGTTACTGACCAGTTGATTGGTATATATAAGTAGAATGGGCAGCCTTGGTAGAAGTAGGTACTTTTCCTTTAAAGGGAACCTCCAGACAGAGATTAGATGACAAATATTTACTATTTATGTTACCAAGGTGTTTTTTCTTCAGATCCTTATGGTCAAGATGACCTCTGAAGTACCTTTCAACTAACTCTGTTTCAGTGAAAAATGCCGCTTGAACTGAGACCTAAAATTGGAAAGGGGAATATGACATGTGTATGTGGAACTCACATCCATAAAGGACTTTAATAAGGGACATAGACTTTCCCCAAAATATGAATGCCTTGCTTGGAGGCATTGTTCTGGTGTTTGACTAGAAAAAAACAAGATGATGATCTATGGCAAACATCTCATCCATTTGCTTTTCACAGATGATTGTGTCTTGTTCTGAAGGGCCTTTTTAAAGCTCTAAGAAAAGCTGTAGCAGCTGCAGAGGATGTATTCACTTAAAACAAACCTTGAATTTAAAAAAAAAATTAAAAAATGGAAAATGATGTCTGATGATCATGTCTTCCCAACATTGCCTACTTAAAATCCTATTGGAAATAGAAGCAGCAATGGAAAATATTTACCTTGATCATTTACTGTGGTAAGATAAGAGTATAAATAGAGAACAAATCAGAACATCGAAAGCTGTTTGTTTTAGTTCTGGTTCTGTTAAATCTTAGAAAAAATAATATTGCATTTGTTTTGAGACTTAAGCTCATAGAAAGGTCTCCTTGCAATGACTCTATTAACTTTGATCTATTTATTTTGCAGACAAGGAAAACAAAGATCAGAAATGTAAAATGAATCTTGTTTAGATTCATCACATATATGTCTAAATCTGGAATTTAAATGTAGATCAAGTGAAGTCAAGTCCAATGTTACAAAGATTTAAATCCATCACCCAAAATATAGTCCAAGAATATACAAATACTCAATGCAAGAAATCACAAAATTAAGAAATGTAAGTTACATTTGAGGCTGTCTGTTACATCAGTATTGTCAAACTCAAACAGAAGCAATTAAGAATATATATTGAGTTAAAAATGAATTTACAAAAGTAAGCACAATTGTTTAATTGATAATCTAAGAACATGACAAAAAGTATTCAAGGGGATACTTCTGCTTATCTATAAACATATATTTTAAATGTTCCAAATCAGCACTATTTAGATGTAAGTTAAAGAAGGTATCAGATGCCACATAGCACCCACAAGACTGACAAAGATGTCCCCACCTCATCCCCACACAAAAAAAGCATTAAGAATGTTAAAGAGGCTATGGGATACTATCACTCTTGAAAGCAAATAAATAAAAATATAAATATATAAATATAAAAATATAAATAAAAAGTTATGTGTATTAATTTAGGTATACTACTACTAGGCCTAATAAAGTTATTTTATTAATTTTACTTAATTATTCACTTTATTGAAAGAAAATTCACAAAGTGAAAATGTGGGAAACAGTTTTTGTAAATGTAGGAAAAAACACATGAATAAAATACATGAAAACTAATGGTGCACATTAAAATTATAATTCTCTTGAATATATAGTTATTTAATTACTAATTATGTTTTAGTGGATGTAGTATCCTTGAAATCAGGAAGAATTAAATTTAAATCCTTCCTTAGACTCTGAGAAAATCACTCATCTTCTCTGTCTCTGTTAACTCATCCATAAATTGAGAACAATAACAGCATTTTACTTCAAATTGTCCTGAGGATAAAACAAATACTTGCATTCAAAACTCTTTGCAAAAATTATAGCACTATATTAATGTTAGGTATTATTAAAATTAAACTACTATCTATTTCACTTTTTCTCATCAAATTAGAATTTGCATCTTTTTAATATATTTTACAATGTTCTTGACATATTAATACAGTAGGAATAGGGAATAGACCTGTGGTTTCTCTTGTATAAGGAATTCTTTGTGAGAGACTTAGAATTTGGGGATGATGGAGAATGGGGACCTCTGCTTTAAAAGAAAACTTATTGACTTAAACTGGTATTATGGTTTGTGGTTAGGGTTATAATGGTTATGATTACCTGTCTTCTATTTCCCTAGTATGACCTCATTTGATTAAAAATGCCTGCCTTTCACAAGCTTCTTTCTAAACTGTCAGAGAGATAATGACTTTGCCTTAATGAGAGGCATTAATGTACTTTTTACCTATATTTGGTCTGAATGTCTTTTTAAGGCCTCAATATCTGGGGCTCATAATGGAGATCAATGTCATAGCTTACCTTATTATGTGTTACTGTATAGAAAATCTTGTCTTTCAGGAGTTTAGAAAGTGCATGGGTCTATATCCTAAGCCGCAAAGCAAAAAACAACACCCCACATTTCTTAAAATTCACTGCTAAGATTCAAGACATTTAATTGGGGGGAAAACTAAATTAAAAAAATCATATTTACATATATGTACATATATGTGTACATGAAGAGACAGAGAGGCACAAATACATATACCAGTTTTGCTTTAAGATAGTAAATAAGCCTTCTTATTACAATATTTTTCTGTGTTTCCTTTTCCAAGATTTTGAGAACTGATTTTATTACCTTTTGTTTTTATTTCTTTGAACGTTTATTATTTTTATGTTTCCATTGCTCTTTCTATTTTAGCTGACCTTTTTATAGTTTTCAGTTCTGTGTTTCTAGTTACTGTTTAATATTTAAAGACCTTATACTTGAAAGACAGATTAAAAATGAAATAATATTAATTTTAAGAAGAATATAAATCTCTATGATGTTATACTACTTTGTTTTTTCTCTAGTAATTCATAGGAGCACAAGATGGTAGATCTGTAGCTGGAAGAGCTTCAAAGTTCATTATTCTACTCCTTCATTCTATAGCTGAGAAACTTGAGACCCAGAGAAGTTCATTGGGTTTCTCAATGTTAAATCACAAAAGTTATTTAATCACAGGAAGTCACAGAACCAGACTTAACTCTTTTCTTGGTTCCACTTGTATCATGCTATTTTTCCAACATATTGAGAATAAAAAAAATAATCAAGCAATTCATCAGCTTAATTCTAGAAAACCATTCCAATTCTCCTAGGATGGGCTAGGTGAAAAGTAATGTTTGCTGCATTTTCTTTTTTCTATACAAATATTCCATTATATGCTGGCTTCTGCCCCCATTACCCCTAAATCTGCTGATCTAAAGTGTTTAAAGATAGAATTACCAGTATATACTCACTTGTCTGTTTGAAAATATAAGTTTGATATTTTGCCTATTTATTTTGTATAATGCACTACTTTGAAATGCAAATATCTATATAAAGAATTTCATTAACTAAAACATGGAATATTGACACCAAGTAAGTTGTTAAGTTTAGAGACTATGTAAGCATCAAAAGGATATCCTAAATAAAATTTAACCATAGAATGCTGCTTCCCTATTGCTGACAAAGATTTTGGAGCACTCTTGATTTCATATGGCATTAAATCCATTTGTTCAAGTCCTGAAACTTGCACAATGAGATCTACACATCACAAAAAGGAAGTTCTACCATAAACACATACATACACACATACATAGAACAGAAACTGCCCAGGCTGAATGGACAATCTCTCTGTTTAGTCCTTTGAAATGTATATCCAGGTCAAGAAAACAATTATTTTAGTGTATTCCATGTGTCAGACAGTATAATAAGCAATGGACACATACAAACAAACAATGTGAAAGAATGCTTATGTTCAAAGAGAGTGGAAAAACAAGAGGATACTGATAGAAAGGAGGATGAAGATACCAGTGAATAGGGCATAATTTTGGAGTCTGGAAGCCAAAAATATACTGGAAAAATAATAAAGGTAAGCTTGGTCCTCTCCACAAAATCGCGTACAAGCATAAAGACATAGACGAATAATAATTTTTAGGATGTTATAATAATGTTATAGGATGAATAGATACATAAAAGAAAGGTGTAGGCTTTTCAAATAAACATAAGGTTGGTTGGATGTTCTAAGTTAAGGACATTTCAGACTTCATTATTTCATCACTAAAGTCTTTTATTTGTTACTATACATATCATGTTCGTAGTAACAAGGCAAGTATCATTTTCCTCATGCCATAGATGCAAAAAAAATATATAAGTAAAACTGAGAGAATCCCAGATTCACACAATGAGTAACAGAATCAAGATTGATAAAGTTCTACTTAATCATAATCCTATGTAATTTCCAAAATATAATGTTTCCTCCTAGCAAAGAATTTCATATACAATTGCACCCTCCTTTTAAAATTGTATTCTATATTTTCCTACTTTTTTTCAGTTTATTTATAGAGATCACAATTACCATTCTTAAGAAATATGGTATTTAAAAGGTATATTAGAACTAAAATTCAAACTATCCATTCACCTAGATTATCTGAATTCCCTCTGTATATTTAATTATATCATAAAAAATTGAAGTAGTTGAATGATAATAAGAATGACAAATCTTAATTTCCTTGTATGCATAAAGTACCATATTTGATGCAAATTCTATGATGCAAAATCTTGCCCTCAGGAAACTTTCATTCTTAGCAATTTATGCAGGCATGATTACTAAATCATAATGGACTAAATTACATCTTTCTTTATAGAAAATCTAGTGGAAAGGCTCTTTTATCATTTTAAAAATTGGAATTTAAGATTCTGTTTTCTGTCCTTCTCAATTTTTTAATAAGTGGATCTCTACAAGATAGTGCCTTTTTGAGTTTAGTTCCAAGAAAAACAAATGAGAAAATATCTGCAAAGTCATCCTTAGGCTTTCTGTTGTCAGAAAATGAAAACTATGTAACCTAACCTACTTCATGCTGAAATATTTTTTTTCTTTCCTTTACAGTCTTCACTCTGCTCTTAAACCTCTATTCTCTAAATCTGCTGCTATTATTTATCTTGAAAAGTCTCTTTGCTTCACCTAACGTTGGCCCTAATGTTAGTAAAACATGTATTGGACTGCCTGTCATCTAGGAAAGGTGGGGGGGGAGGAAAGAGGGGATGATTTGGAGCAGAAGATTTCACAAGAGTCAACTTTGAAAAATTACCCATGCATATGTTTTGTAAATAAAAAGATTTAATAAAATAAAAAAAATTAAAATGATTATGTCAGAGAACAATGGACACAGGATATGAACGTCCAAAGGACCACATTATTCTATGAGTCTTAAATAGTTATAAGCAATGCTATTCTCTTGTCAAGGAAATTAGTAATAATCTTTTTGGGGTGAAGAGAAAGGGGAATACATGTCAAACTTGCCATTTAAATCATAAGTTCTGAGTGTCATAACCTTAAATATAGCTCTTAACAATTCAACATTTTTATCCTATGAATTCATTCTTTCTATAACAAAGTTCAGGAGTATAAAGACTGTGTTTGGCAAATTTCCATGAACAAAATTAGCTTTTCTACATGCCCTAAATAGTAACTACTTTTTGATAGAAATTAGTTTTGAAATTTTGTGTCAGACACTCTGCTAAGACAAACATTCTGTTAAAGGTTTTAGAATCTGTGTTCCCTTTTGGTGTTAGTTACAATAACGCCATTTGGTCCATTGAAAAGCACAATTAAATTTCAATCATTTATGTGAACTGCACTAAAAAGAGGCACATGATTTTCTCCAGTGGGGAGAAACTAATTTTATTTTCCTCAACTGTTAGAAAAGCTGCAAAGGGACCCATTTAGGTCTGAATTCTAAAAAGAATTTTCATTTGGTGAGACTGCATAGAACACTTGAAATCTAAATACACTTGAATACATTAGACATTTAAACATAAAGTATCATGAGGAGGAGGCTAAGATAATAAAGAGTGCCTATATCATTTAAATCCCAATGTACATAAGAGACCTGAAGACAGCAAGTTTGCCTGGCAGAAATATTTTATATATTAATTTTGGATGTAATTTGATCATTATGATGAAAAATAATTATAAAAAATGATGATCTTCAGAATAATATGTAGTAAATGTTAAAAAAAAGTGTAAACTCTTTCCAGAACAAAAAAGGATTTTTATTTCTCCTATCACAGTATCATCAAGGTGTTGAGTGTGGTGGTAAAATAGGATATATGGAAAGGGGAGAGACCTCTATTATATATACATCAAGAGATACAGAATTGTATTTATTTATGTATAAAATGAATTCACTTTTTAGACCACATTTGAAAAAGATTTTCTAGACTTCTTAGTGTTTTCAGGGATAATACTATGAATTTCTATAGCAGTGTAGAAAGAATATATTTCACCATAATATTGTGAGGAACTATCCTTATGTCCTTAATGAGGAAATGACATTTTTAACAGGGACATGTTTATTACCTAAATTTGGTCTATGTATTTCCTATAACCATAATGGAAGAGAAGAAAAAGGGCAACTTTATAAAATCATGTGATGTTAGTCTTCATGTAAACATTAAATTATCTCAAGTATTCCTTTGTCTAAAGCCATATAGTAGTACAACAAAGAAGAGAATCTTGACTTCCTGATTCCCAGTCCAATATACTGGATATCACCTTATTTTTCATGATTTTGAAGAGAAAAGCTTTGTGATTTAGATGTAACCAAGTAATGTACAAGGAAAAGCTGAAGATGATTTGAACAATATTGGGGAATTTTTGTACAGCTAATATGGTCTGCAGAGAATATTTGTGAGTATTAAATGTGTGACATTAAATTATTTATTATATGTATAATATACATGTATAGTATATTTATTATATTATAATAAATTTATATAATAAATATAAATATACAATAATATGCTATTATATATTATAATGCTTAATAAATAAGACTGGAAAGGGAAGCAGGAGCTAAATGATAAAGAGTCTTAAATACCTATCTAAGAGGTTCTAAGCAAAGATATCTCTGTATATGTAATCCTTTTTCCAGAAAAGGAAACACACACACACACACACACACACACATATGTACACCTATATGTATATATACACATGGCCCTGTGTATAAAAATAGAAATATATATATATATATATATATATATATATATATATATATATTTACATGTGTGTACATGCATGTCTATCATGTATGCATATACATGAGATAGAATATCCATGTACATGGATAGTTAGATATAAATATAAACTTACATTGTAGATAAATATGTATTCATATTGTATGAGGTTATCTTTGTTGCAGAGATGTAATATACACTGAACTTGGAAAAAATAAAATCCCAATAGAAAAAGTATAATTTTCTCATCTTTAAAAGATTTTAAATTTTTTTCTCAAGACTATTATGAGAAAACATATGGAAAGATATTTCAGTGAATTGAAAACTCCTATAGAAGTACAAAGTGATTTTATTGACTAAAAATATATATATTTCTAGGAAGAATCGGGTGGAACAAGAAGTATAAGCCAAGTTTCCTGACACAGAGATCTTTGCTATTACATCTATCAGATAATTAAAGGCATGAGGTATATCTTCATGCCTAAACAATATAATTCTCATATTAAATTTCCATTAAATATGGATTTTTTAAAACTTTTTTTGAGTTGTGGTTGTATTGCTAGAGTGAACAGACAAGTGAATTTATGTGGAAGTAAGCATAATTGATTATATTTCATATAATTACAGATATTTCTTTGTAACTTTAGTAATAGCACAAGTGATGCTAAAATATTTCAAAGTTATATTTCCCTTTTTTATTTTGTGTAACAGATATCCATAAAAATTATGCAAGATATCAATTGCTGAGAGAGGTCTAGGGGCCATTGTTAAGTTTTGTGGTCTAGGGAACTAATGAACTTTTAGAGCCTCAGTTTCTTCTATTACACAATATTTTTGCATTTATTTTCACATTTTGAGAACCAATGGTTGTACCCATATGGGTAATATTAATAATGATATATAATAATATGGTCAATGTGACATTAAATATGTTCACATGTGCCTATGCACATATATTTGGAAACACATGTATATGCAAATATACATGTATAAAATTTGTACATGTGTGTGCTCACAGGTATATATGCTTAAATACATGTGTGTGTGTTTGTGTGTGTGTGTGTAATTTTATCAGCTTTTGATGATAAACTCTAAAGTTAGACTGGTTCTCAATGTCTTAATCTCAATGTCTTATGTCTTAAGCATAACCTTTTATGCTTCAAACTTTTACATTTTGTTGGGAGCTACTAAAGAATGATGTATTGTAAGAAGATTTTCATTGCCCCCATGTTGCCATAAGGAATAAAGTATAATAATATGTGTTGTTATTAATACTCAAAGAATGATGAAAATTACACTTATATTACCTACCCTATATGTTCATTTATGAGGGTAAATGGATAAAAGCCAATGTATGCATAGATTTTGACTTACACCACTGATTTGAGTATACATGTACTACAGAATTTTTAGGATTATATGTGTTGATATATTCTGATAGATATTTAATTAAATACATTCTGGTAGATATTTATTTATTTAATTAAATCTGCTCTTCAAAAATGCATGATAAACTTTTAAACTTATTCCCACATTTTCCACAATTTTTCCATCATTGTCTAGAGCCTAGATACTCAATGGAACAAAAAACTCCAAGTTTTATTTGTAGCATTTACTCATTTCTATGGGGGAAACATATTTAAAATTTAGTGATTAACTCTGAACAGTCATTTGCAACTGGATAGCATTCTTTGTAATATGAGATCTCATATTCCACACCAAAAAATAGCCTTCACTATATATAACACTATATAACTTCACTGTAACTGAAAAGATGGCATATAACCTCTGCTTAAGATCTCTATTGAGGAAATTCACTACTTTCCCATTCAACTTTCAGTTAGCTCTATGGAAGATGGTGCTACAATGGATAGAACTCTGGGATTAAAGTCAGGAAAATCTGAGTTAAAAATTCAGCCTTAGACAATCGTTAGCTTTGTAATGCTCAGCAGTCACTTAACTTCTGTTTGCCTCAGTTTCCTTAGCTGTAAACTTGGGTAATATAATATCTCCTTTGCAAGGATCTTCTTGTGAGGATCAAATGAAATATTTTTAAAAGGCACCTAGCCTAGTGTCTAGTACATAAATCTTTAAATGTTTATTCCCTTCTCTTTTCCCCTTCTACTTATTAGAATCCCACCACCACATAACATAAAGTTTAAATTTGTCTAAATCTTTTCCTCTTTAGGATAAGCATGCCAAGTTTCTTCAACTGATTCTCATATGATATGAATACAAGACCACTTTGAAGATAAGCAATATCCTTCCTAAAAAAGTACCCTTTTCTTTACCTCAGTCCTGTCTCAGCAGGATAACAGCAAAGCAGAGCAATAAAAGACAAATTGCCATCTCCCAAAACCAGGCAACAACAGGTGGGACTAGAGAGGCTTACTCCAGCATTGAGCAAGTCAACAAACAACAAACACCAGACAAGTAGAACTCAAATGCAAAGTGCACCAAAGTTCAAAGCCAAAGAGGGTTGGGAAAGTTCCATCACTGCCACAGGAATAGAGTTCGGCTTCAAGTCATGAAATAGATCCCCCAAAAGAGGCAAAGTAAATAGGCAAGAAACCACAAAAGAATCTTGACCATAGAAAGCTATTATGGTGTCAGGAAAGATCAAAGGGCCAACATGGAAGAGGACAAGATATCTAGAGAAGAAACCTCAAAGAGGGATATGAAATGGTCTCAAATCCAAAGAGTCTTTTTAGAAGAGTTCAAAGGGAAATTTTAAAAAAATCAAACAAAAGAGGAAGGGAAAAATGTGAAAAGATATGAGAGGTATGCAAGAGAGAGTCAACAGTTTGGAAAAGGAAGGTTGAAAATTAATTAAACAAAGCAATTATTTTAAAAATGCAATTGGTCAAATGAAAAATAAAATCTACTAAAGAAAGCAATGGGGGGATTCTGGGAAGATGGCAGAGTAGATCAGCAAATTTCAAGCTCTTCTGATTTCCTTCACAAATAGAGCAAGGTATAATACATTGATGAAAAATCAAGAAGACTAGGGCAGAACAGGGGCCCTCTTGATACAACCTGAGAAGATCTAAAGAAAGATGCCTGGCTGGGGATTAACCTGTCTGAAGTGAAAACACTTCTAGGCTAGCTCTGCAGAAACATCATTGGGGACCACTCAAGCTAGCTGGGAGTGGTTGGAGCCTCAGTAGAAGACACTGAGCCTTTCAACTCTTTGATTATTTCTTGAGTTGGGGAGGACTGAGTAAAACTTGACTGATTAGGAATACCAGGTTCAGCTGTAATGCTGAAATGTGGCCTTGGGTGAGAAGCAACCAGCACCTCCTTGGTACAAGAGCAGTGGAGGAGGGATATTGCTAAATGCAGGCACTTACAGGAGAGTGGGACTCTTGATTTGGAGTTCCTGGTCAGAGGGGAAAGCTAAAGGGAAGCTTGAGGCTTTATACCTCTGCCCCGCAATTAGAGTACTTTCACTAATAATTCTTATTTTAAAAAAAATGAACCAATAAGAAGATGGAACCTTACCATTGAAACATATTATGGTAACAAGTAAGACCAGGGTTCATCTTCAAAGGGGACACTTTTATAAAAAAAAAAAAAAAAAAAGCTTCTATCCCAAAGAGTAATGTGAAATGACTCCCCATCCAAAGAGAATTTATAGAAAAATTCAGAAAAGACTTTAAAAATAAGATGATTGATATTAAGGAAAAAATAAAAACAAAAACCACCCAAAAAAAAACAAGAAGATAATGAAAAAAGTTAACAAACTAGAAAAGGAGATAAAGAATCTCAAAGATGAAAATAATTCTTTGAAAATTAAAATCAGGCAAGACAAGCTAGTGAAGCTATGAGAGACCAAGAAATACCAAACAGATTAAAAAGAATAAGAAAGTAGAATAGAATGTGAAACATCTTATAAGAAAATTAAAGATATAGAGAAGATATTAATAAAAGAAAATATAATAATAGACTGCCAGAAAGTTGTGACCAAAAAGAGAACCTTGACACAATAATTTAGGAGATAACCTAAGAAAATTGTTCTGGAGAGATAGAACATGAAGGGAAAGTAGAACTAGAAAACATCCACTGATCACCACCACAAAGAAATTCTTTGTGGAAAACACATAGAAATATCATTGCCAAATTTTGAAATCTCTATATCAAAGGGAAATTTTTGCAATAATTAAGAAAAAAACAATTCAAATATGCTGGAGCCACAATTAAAATTGTTCAAGATTTAGCAGCAGCCACAATAAAAGAACACAGGTCCTGGAGTCAAATTTACCAACAATCAAAGGAACTAGGCCTGTGGCCAAAAAATATCATGTCTAGCAAAATTATCTATAATTTTGAATGAGAACAAATGAACATTCAATGAACTTGCAGATGTTTGGTACTTGCTGGCAATCAAACCTGAACTTAACAGAAGATAAATATATGAGCCAATATCAAAGATCAATTTTAAGGAACTCAACATGAATAAACTGTTAAATATAGATAATTTTTTATGTTTGTTTTTACAAAGGAAATGTATACTATATATTTAAGATTCACATCAACAATGGAGTACCTCAAAAGAAAGACTGGCAGAGTTAAAGTAAAAATAGTAATCATATTTTACAAATTAAATGTAGAGGAAGAACAAATACAGAGGCATTAGAAGGGGGAGGAGGGCTATAGTTCTGAAAATCTATTCACATCAGGAATGGGTTCAACAGGCAACATTGCATGTATAAAATGAAGGGTATAGCTCCCTCCAAAAGAAATAAGGGGACAGTAATGAGAAAATGGGGAAGCAAAGGGTTAGGGAAGAAGGAAAGAGAGAGATCCTTGAGTGGGAACAGTTTAAGTAATAGCAAGGCAAGTTATAGAGCAGAATTTAAGTAAAGAGTCAGACTGCAGGGGTAGGAAAGAAGTGTATGTGCATGTAGGGGGGAGGGGCATGCATTTACATATATATATATATATATATATTTTTTTTTTTTTCTTAAGTTTAGCTTGCTTGGTGCTATCGTAGAAGAATGAAAGGGCGAAATGGAATAAAGTAAATAAAGTGTTCAGCAAAGAACCAAAAAACAATTTAGAAGGAAATACAGAAAGAATTCATGAATATAATTTCATATATATATATATATATATACTTTCTTGATCTGGTAATTTGTTGTCACATATTTGAAGCCTCCCTGATGATCTGTTTGGCACATGACAATGTTCTCTTTTATTTTGTTTTGTTTTGTTTTATGTTCCTTTTCTGTGTTTCTTTTTTCTTACTCTGTTTTTTCAAATAAAATATTTTAAATAACTAAATATAAGAAGAAGGAAATGATTTTCCAAAGAGGAAAAAAAAAGAAAACAAGTTCTTTAAAAGCAGAATTGCCAAATAGAAAAAGAGTTACCAAAGCTAAATGGAAAATAAAAGCATAGGTTAAGAACTAGAATTGAACCAATGAAAGTTAATGACTATGAGAACCATTAAGAATTAGTCAAACCATAGAAAAAGAATGGAAAAAAAAATAGAAGAAAATATAAAATTTGTCATTGTAAAAACAACCTATCTAGAAAATAGATACAGAAGAGGTATTTAAAAAAAGTTTTAGCCAATCAAAAAGCTATGATTAAAAGAAAAATGGAACATCATCGTTCAAGAAATGATCAAAGAAAATAATTCTGATATCCTGAAATCAGAGGGCAAATTAGTCATTAGAAGAATCCATTAACCATCTTCTAAAAAACATCACACAAGGAAAACTCCAAGGAATACTGTAGTTAAATTCCAGAATTACAAAGTCAAAGAGAAAGCAGGCTGCCAAAAAGAAACAATTCAAATATTGAGGAGCCACCATCAGAATTACTCAGAATTTAGAAGCTCCTACCTTAAAAAATCAAAGAATCTTGAATATGACATTTCATATGACAAAGGTGCTTGTATTACAACCAAAAATTCACTATCCAAATGTGCAATGTTGGAGGGGATGTGGGAAAACAGGGATACTAATATATTGCGGTGGAATTGTGAATATATCCAACCATTCTGGAGAGCAATTTGGAACTATGCTCAAAAAGTTATCAAAGTGTGCATACTCTTTGATGCAGCAGTGTTACTATTGGGCATATATCCCAAAGAGATCATAAAGAAGGGAAAGGGACCTGTATGTGCACGAATGTTTGTGGCAGCCCTCTTTGTAGTGGCCAAAAACTGGAAACTGAGTAGATGCCCATCAATTGGAGAATGGCTGAATAAATTGTGGTATATGAATAATATGGAATATTATTGTTCTGTAAGAAATGACCAACTGGATGATTTCAGAAAGGCCTGGAGAGACTTACACGAACTGATGCTGAGTGAAACAAGCAGGACCAGGAGATAATTATATACTTCAACAACACTACTATATGATGATCAATTCTGATGGACCTGGCCATCTTCAGCAATGGGATGAACCAAATCAGTTCCAATGAACCAGTAATGAACTGAACCAGCTATGCCCAGCGAAAGAACTCTGGGAGATGACTAAGAACCATGACATTGAATTCCCAATCCCTATATTTTTGCCTGCCTGCATTTTGGATTTCCTTCACCAGCAAATTGTACAATATTTCAGAGTCCGATTCTTTTTGTACAGCAAAATAATGGCTTGGTCATGTATACTTATGGTTTATCTAATTTATACTTTAATATATTTAACATCTACTGGTCATCCTGCTATCTAGGGGAGGGGATGAGGAAGAGGAGGGGAAAAATTGGAACAAAAGGTTTGGCAATTGTCAATGCTGTAAAATTACCCATACATATAACCTGTAAATAAAAAGCTATCATTAAAAAATAACTACCCAGTAAACTTAAACATAAGATTTCATGGAAAGGGATAGACATTTAATGGAATAGAGGATTTTTAAACACTTCTAAAAATATCAGAATTAAATAAAAAATTGCATCTTTAAATGTAAGATTTAAGAGAAGCACAGAAAAGGTAAGCAGGAAAGAAAATAATTACATCAGTTAAATAACATCAATTCCTGGGAAGATGATGCCTTTAACTCTTGAGATTGTAACTTTTTTACAGCAGTTAGAATGGAAATACATGAACATAGCGTGTGGGTATAAATTGACTTTGATGCTTTGATTTTTTTTTAAATATTAAGGGATGGAAAAAGGATTGTGCTTGAAAAATGGAAAGGGGAAGGTAAAATGAGGTAAATTTAATAACATGAAGAATCACAGCAGATCTATGATAGCAGACAGAAAGAAGAGAGCTAGAAAAACATTGTTTGAAGGTTAATTCAGATTTGGCTCAAAGAAGAGACAAAATACACTCTCAAATGGTACAAAAATGTATCTTCCCTCATAGAGAAGTAGAATGAGAAAAGAAAAAGGAAAGGAAAGGGTTGGATAGAACAGAGGGCAGAAGCAGTAGGAGAAAAGAGTAAGAGAAGAAGAGAGGAATGATGGAAGGGAAGGCAGTTGAAAGGAAAGGATGGTCAGAAGCAAAATAATAATGAGGAGAGATTGGGAAAAGAGGGAAAAAATTAACAGGGGAGACAATATGATGGATGGAAATAAACAGTTGGTAACCATAACTGTGAATGTGAATGATACAGACTTTCCCATAAAGTGAAAAACAAGTAGCAAAGTAGATTTAAAAAAAAAGAATCTTGCATTATGTTGTTTCTCAAGAAACAGATTTGAAAGCGATACACAAAGAGTAAAGGTAAAAGACTGGAGCAGGATATATTTTGCTTTATCTGAAGGTAACAAAAAAGGGGAGGGAGGGAGTGGACCTGATCTAAAACAAAACAAAAGCAAAAATAGATCTAATTTTAAAAGATAAGAAAAGAAAGTACATCTTTCTAAAAGGTACCACAGACAAAGAAATACTATCAGTATCAAGCATATAAGCACCAAGAAGTATAGCACCCAGATTCTTTTATAAAAATAGCTTTGTGTTTTACCAAATACATGCAGAGTTTTCACCATTCATCTTTGCAAAACCTTGTGTTCATTTTTTTTCTTCCATATCCCACACCCTTCTATAGATAGCAAGCAATCAATATAGATTAAACGTCCGATTCTTCTAAACATATTCCATAATTATTATGCTGAACAGATCAAAAAGTGAAAGAAATTTTAAAAAACACAAGAAAACAAAACAAGCAAATAAACAACAGTGACAAAAGATAAGGCGAATATGTTATGCTTTGATCCATTTTCAGTCTCTATAGTTCTCCCTTGGAATAGCACCCAATTTCTTAGAAGAGAAGTTAAGTCAGTTACAGGAAGACTTAGAAAGTAAAACTATATTAGTGGAGGATTTCTACCTTTTCCTCTTGCAATTAGATGAATATAACCACAAAATAAACAAAAATACATTAAGGAAGTAAATATAATTTTAGAAAAAATTAGATATGAGAGACCTCTAAAGAAAATTAAATATGAGTAGAAAAGAATAAACTTTTTCTTCAGTGACATATGGCATGTACACTCAAAAATATCATTATTTAGGGTATAAAAATCTCACAATCAAAGCAAGAAATGTAGACATGTTAAGTGCATTCTTTTCATATCATGATATAATAAAAATTATATGCAATAAAGGTCCACAAAATTCAGACTAATAGTTAATTAGAAATTAAAATATCTAATTTTATAGAATGTGTGGGTCAAACAACAAATCATGGAAACAATGACTCATGTAATCAAGAAAATCATAATAAAAAGACTATTTAGAAAAACTTAAGGATTGTAGTCAAAGAAATTTTTAGAAGAAAGTTTATATCTCTAAGTGCTTACATGAGTAAAAAAGAGAAAGAAGGGCTCACTTATTTGAACATGTAACTAAAAGAAAAGAACAAATCAAAGAAAAGAAATGAATGGTACAACATAATTGTGAGGGAAAAAATCAACAATTTAGCAAAGGAGACACAAAAATACTGAACAAAAGAAGATTTTTTCAAAAAAAAAAAAAAGAGGCCAAATGATAAAAGAGGCACAAAAATCCAATGAAGAGAAAGACACCTTGATAACATAATTTGCCAAGTGAAAAAATGAGTTTTAAAAATACTGAAGAAAAGAAATTCCTAAAAAGTTGAATTGAGGAAAATAATTCTCTAAAAATTAAAATTTAACAAATAGAAATGAATGACTCAATGAGAAATCAAGAATCAGTCAAACAAAACCAAAAAAAAAAGAAGAAAATGTAAAATACCTTATTGGAAAAACAACTGATCAGAAAAATAGACCTAGGACAGATGAACTAAGAATTATTGGACTTCCTGAAAACCGTGATGAAAAAACTGTCCTGATATCCTAGAACCAGAGAGTAAAATAGCTATTGAAAAAATTTGCCAGTTACATCCTGAAAGAGACCCCAAAATAAAAACTCCATGGAACATTGTAGTTAATTTCAGAATTATCAAATCAAGGAGAAAATATTGCAAGCACCCAGAAGGAAGCAATTCAAATATCAAGGAACTACAATCAGGATTATTTAGGATCTAGCGGCTTCTATTTTAAAGGATCAAAAAGCCTGGAAATTTATATTCCAAAAGGCAAAGAAACTTGGATAGTGAAGAATCAATTATCCAGCAAAATTAAGTATCATGTTGCAGGGAAAAAAATGGACATTCAATTAAACAGGTGGCATTTATTTGTGATGAACAGAAAATTTGATCTTCAAATACAGAGTTCAAGAGAAGTATAAAATGTTAAAAAGGAAAGAAAAAATAACTTTTGTAAAAGTTAAAAAGCTAATACCTTTATATGGGAAGATGATATGTTTAATTCTTGAGATCTGTATCTCTATTGTGGGCATACTTAGAGGTTGCAGGTATAATTTAATTTTATTTTGATGATATAAAAAGAAACTGGAGTAGGAAAAATTGTTCTACTGGAAAAAGAAAATGGAGTTAAAATGGTGTAAATTACATCTTATGAAGAGGCAAAAAGGACCTGTTACAACTGAGGGAAAGAAGGGAGGGTATGAGCATTATGTGAATTTTATTCTCATCAGTTTGGCTCAAAGAAAAGACTATCAGACATATTTAGTTTCACAAAGAAACTTTTCTCCCCCTATAGAGAAGTAAGAAGGGAAGGAGAGGCTAATAGAAAAGAAGATAGAAGTAGAAGAAAAAAGACATAAGAAAGGGGGAGGGAACTGTAAAATGGGAGGGCTGCTTGAGGGAGGTGGTAGTCAGAAGAAAAATACTGGGGAGGAAAGAAAGGAGGAAAATGAGAAAAGTTCAACTGCGGAAAAAAGATCGTAGGAAGAACAGACTTAATAAATTTAATTGTGAATGGGATGAACTCTCCCATAAAACAGAAATAGTTAGAAGACTGCAGTAAAAGCCAGAGTCCTACAATTTGTTGTTTACAAGAAACATACAGAGTGATACATTCAAAGTAAAGGTAAAAGACTGGAGCAGAATTTATTATGCTTCACATGAAGTAAACAAAGCAGCAGTAGCAATCCTGATCTTACATAAAGCAAAAGAAAAATAGATGTAATTAAAAGAAATAAGGAAGGAAACTACATCCTATGAAGTAATGTCAATACCAGACACATAGGCACCAAGTGGCATAGCATCCACATTCCTAGAGGTGAAGCTGAGAGAGCTGTAAGAAGAATTATACTAGTGAGGCATCTCAGAACTAAATAAATGAAATCACATTTAATAAAAGGGCAGGGGGAAATAGGAAAAAACATAATTGGAAACTAAATAATCTAATCCTAAAGAATGAATGGGTAAAACAGCAAATCATAGATCAATAATTTCATGTAAAAGAATGATAATAATGAGACAATCTACCATAATTTATGAATGCAGCCAAAGTGGTAATTGGGGAAAATTTTATATCTTTAGATGCTTTCTTGCCTACAACAGAGAAAGAGAAGATCAATGAATTGTGCTCGCAACTAAAAAAAAAAAAAATTAAAAAAATAACAAATTAAAAAACCCCAATTAAATGCTAATGAAAGTGGCCTAACTATACCAGACCTAAAACTATTCTGTAAAGCAGTAGTCATCAAAACCATTTGGTACTAGCTAAGAAGCAGTCAATCAGAGGAATAGATTAGGTTCACAGGACAAAACAGTCAATGATTATAGTAATCTAATGTTTTTCCCCTTTTTTTCAATTTATTTTTTATTATAATAATTTTTATTGACAGAAACCATGCCAGGGTAATTTTTTTTTACAACATTATCACTTGCACTCACTTCTGTTCCGATTTTTCCCTCCTATCCTCCACCCCTTTCCCTAGATGGCAAGCAGTCCTATATATGTTGAATATATCATAGTATGTCCTAGATACAATATATGTGTGCAGAACTAAACAGTTTTCTTGTTGCACAGGGAGAATTGGATTCAGAAGGTAAAAATAACCTGGGAAAAAACCACAAAAATGCCAACAGTTTACATTCATTTCCTAGAGTTTTTTTCTTTGGGTGTAGCTGTTTCTCTCCATCACTGATCAATTGAAACTGAATTAGGTCTCTTTGTCAAAGAAATCCACTTCCATCAGAGTACATCTTCATACAGTATCGTTGTTGATGTATATAATGATCTCTTGGTTCTGCTCATTTCACTTAGCATCAGTTCATGTAAGTCTCTCCAAGCTTCTCTGTATTCATCCTGTTGGTCATTTCTTACAGAACAATAATATTCCATAACATTCATATACCACAATTTATCCAACCATTCTCCAATTGATGGGCATCCATCCATTCATTTTCCAGTTTCTAGCCACTACAAACAGGGCTGCCACAAACATTTTGGCACATACAGGTCCCTTTCACTTCTTTAGTATCTCCTTGGGGTATAAGCCCAGTAGAAATACTGCTGGATCAAAGGGTATGCACAGTTTGATAACTTTTTGGGCATAATTCCAGATTGTTCTCCAGAATGGTTGCATTCGTTCACAACTCCACCAACAATGTATCAGTGTCCCAGTTTTCCCGCATCCCCTCCAACAATCATCATTATTTTTTCCTGTCATCTTAGCCAATCTGACAAGTGTGTAGTGGTATCTCAGAGTTGTCTTAATTTGCATATCTCTGATTAATGATGATTTGAAACACTCTTTCAGATGAGTGATAATAGTTTCAATTTCATCTTCTGAAAATTGTCTGTTCTTATCCTTTGACCATTTGTCAATTGGAGAATGGCTTGGTTTCTTATAAATTAGAGTCAATTCTCTACATATTTTGGAAATGAGGCCTTTATCAGAACCTTTAACTGTGAAGATGTTTTCCCAGTTTGTTGCTTCCCTTCTAATCTTGTTTGCATTAGTTTTGTTTGTACAGAACTTTTTAATTTGATGTAATCAAAATTTTATATTTTGTGGTCAATAATGTTCTCTAGTTCATCTTTGGTCACAAATTTCTTCCTCCTCCACAAGTCTGAGAGATAAACTATCCTATGTTTCTCCGATTTATTTGTAATCTCGTTCTATATGTCTAAATCATGGACCCATTTTGATCTTATCTTGGTATACGGTGTTAAGTGTGGGTCCATGCCTAATTTCTGCCATACTAGTTTCCAGTTATCCCAGCAGTTTTTGTCAAATAATGAATTCTTATCCCAAAAATTAGGATCTTTGGGTTTGTCAAATACTAGATTGCTATAGTTGACTAATCTGTCTTGTGAACCTAACCTGTTCCACTGATCAACTAATCTATTTCTTAGCCAATACCAAATGGTTTTGGTGACTGCTACTTTATAATATAGTTTTAGATCAAGTACAGCTAGGTCACCTTCATTTGATTTTTTTTCATTAATTCTTTTGAGATTCTCGACCTTTTATTATTCCATATGAATTTTGTTGTTATTTTTTCTAGATCATTAAAATATTTTCTTGGAAGTCTAATTGGTATAGCACTAAATAAATAGATTAGTTTAGGGAGTATTATCATCTTTATTATATTCGCTCGGCTTATCCAGGAGCACTTAATATTTTTCCAATTATTTAAGTCTGACTTTGGAAAATTTTTTGTAATTTAGCTCATATAATTCCTGACTTTCCTTTGGTAGATAGATTCCCAAATATTTTATGCTGTCAACAGTTATTTTGAATGGAATTTCTCTTTGTATCTCTTGCTGTTGGATTTTGTTGGTGATGTATAAAATGCTTAAGATTTATGGGGATTTATTTTATAACCTGCAACTTTGCTAAAATTATGAATTATTTCTAATAGCTTTTTAGTAGAATCTCTGGGGTTCTCTAAGTATACCATCATGTCATCTCCAAAGAGTGATTGTTTGGTTTCCTCATTGCCTATTCTGATTCCTTTAATCTCTTTCTAGACTCTTATTGCCGAGGCTAGTGTTTCTAATACAATATTGAATAATAATGGTGACAGTGGGCAACCTTGCTTCACTCCAGATCTTACTGGGAAAGATTCCTTTAATCTCTTTCTTGACTCTTATTGCTGAGGTTAGTGTTTCTAATACAATATTGAATAATAATAATGATAGTGGGCAACCTTGCTTCACTCTAGATATTACTGGGAAAGGTTCCAGTTTTTCCCCATTGCATATGATGCTTACTGATGGTTTTAAATATATGCTCCTGATTATTTTAAGAAAAAAGTCCATTTATTCCTATACTCTCAAGGGTTTTTATTAGGAATGAATATTGGATTTTATCAAATGCTTTTTTTGCATCTATTGAGATGATCATATGGTTTTTGTTAGTTTGCTTATTGATATAGTCAATTATGCTAATAGTTTCCCTAATATTGAACTAGCCCTGCATTCCTGGTATAAATCTTACTTGGTCATAGTGTATTATCCTGGGGATGATTTTCTGTAATCTTTTTGCTAATATTTTATTTAAGATTTTAGCATCAATATTCATTAGGGAGATTGGTCTATAATTTTCTTTCTCTGTTTTCAGCCTACCCGGTTTAGGTATCAGTACCATGTCTGTGTCACAAAAGGAGTTTGGTAGGACTCCTTCAATGCCTATTTTTTCAAATAGTTAATATAGCATGAGAGTTAATTGTTCTTTAAATGTTTGGTAGAATTCACATGTAAATCCATCTGGTCCTGGGGATTTTTTCTTAGGTAGTTGGTTAATAGCTTGTTCTATTTCTTTTTCTAAGATGGGACTGTTTAGGATATTTACTTCTTCCTCTGTTAATCTGGGCAAGCTATATTTTTGAAAGTATTCTTCCATTTCATTTAAGTTGTCGAATTTATTGCCATAAAGTTGGGCAAAGTAATTCCTAATTATTGCTCTAATTTCCTCTTCATTAATGGTGAGTTCTCCCTTTTCATTTTTAAGACTAACAATTTGATTTTCATCTTTACTTTTTTAAATCAGATTTACTAAGGGTTTGTCTATTTTGTTGGTTTTTTCATAGCACCAACTCTTAGTTTTATTAATTAATTCAACAGTTTTTTTTTACTTTCAATTTTATTGATCTCTCCTTTTATTTTTAGAATTTCAAGTTTAGTGTTTGACTGGGGGTTTTTTAATTTGTTCCTTTTCTAGCATTTTTAGTTGCAAGCCCAATTCTTTGACCTTCTCTTTATTTTATGCAAATAGGCCTCTAGAGATATGAAATTTCCCATTATTACCGCTTTGGATGCATCCCACACATTTTGGTATGATGTCTCATTATTGTCATTTTCTTGGGTGAAGTTATTAATTATGTCTATGATTTGCTGTTCCACCCAATCATTCTTTAGTATGAGATTATTTAGTTTCCAATTATTTTTGGTCTACTTTCCCCTGGCTTTTTGTTGAGTGTAATTTTTCTTGCATCATTATCTGAAAAGGATTCATTTACTATTTCTGCCTTACTGCATTTGAGTTTGAGGTTTTTATGTCCTAATATATGGTCTATTTTTGTATAGGTTCCATGGACTGCTGAAAAGAAAGTGTACTCCTTTCTGTCTCCATTTTGTTTTCTCCCCAGATCTATCATATCTAACTTTTCTAGTATTCTATTTACCTCTTTGACTTCTTTCTTATTTATTTTGTGGTTTGATTTATCTAATTCTGAGAGCGCAAGGTTTTGCTGTCTATTTCTTCTTGCAGCTCTCTTAATTTCTCTTTTCATAATTTAGATGCTACACCACTTGGTGCATATTTTAATATTGATATTGCTTCATTATCTATGCTACCCTTTAGCAGGATATAGTGCCCTTCCTTATCTCTTTTAATCAGATCAGTTTTTGTTTTTGCTTGATCTGAGATCAGGATGGCTACCCCTGCTTTTTTTACTTCACCTGAAGCAAAGTAGGTTTTGCTCCAACCTTTTACCTTTATTCTGCATGTATCTCCCTGCTTCAGGTGTGTTTCCTGTAAACAACATATTGTAGGATTCTGGCTTTTAATCTATTCAGCTAACTGCTTCCTCTTTATGGGGGAGTTTCCCCTGTTCACATTTCTGGTTAAAAGTACCAATTCTGTATTACTTGCCATCTTGTTAACCCCTGTTTATGCTTTTCTCCCTTCTTTCCCCCTTACCCCTCTTCCCAGTATTAAACTTGTGAGCACCACTTACTTCTCATACCCCTTCCTTTTTAGTATCCCTCCTCCCCACTTTAGAGTTCCTCCCCCTATCTTACTCCTTTCCCTCATAGTTTCCATATTCCCTTCTGCTTAGCTTATTCCTTCCCTTTTCACTTTTCCCTTCTCACTTTTCAATGAGATGGGAGAAGTTTCACCATAAATTGAATATGTCTAAATTTTTTTTCTTTTAAAGCCAATTTTGATGGCAGTAAAATACCCACTATATTCATCCCTCTCCATTCTTTCTCTCAGACATAATAGATTTCCTTTGCCTCTTTGTGAGATGTAGTACCCCCAATTTACTCTTTTTCTGGTACAATGTCCTTTCCACCTCTAATTTCTAGAACAAGGTATACATGTATTCTTTATACATCTTTACAGCAGAAATATAGTTCCCAAGATTTCTTTTTACCTTTTTTAGGTTTCTCTTGAGTTTTATATTTGTAGATCAAACTTCTTGTTAAGTTCTGTTTTTTTCATCAAAAATAGGTGGAATTCACTTATTTCGTTGAATGGCCATCTTCTTCCCTGGAAAAAGATGCTCATTCTGGCTGGGTAAGTTATTTTTGGTTGCATACTGAGTTCCTTAGCCTTTCAGAATATCATATTCCAGGCCCTTAGATCTTTTAATGTGGATGCTGATAGATCCTGGGTATTTGAACTGGGTTTTTCTAGCTGCTTGGAGTATTTTTTCCTTCATTTGAGGGTTCTGGCATTTGACCACTATATTTCTTGGTGTTTTGATTTTAGGATCTCTTTCAGTAGGTGATCGATGAATCCTTTCAATGTCTATTTTACCCTCTGTTTCTATGACTTCTGGGCATTTCTCTTTGATAATTTCCTGGAAAATAGTGTCCAGGTTCTTTTTTTTCATCACATTTTTCTGGGAGTCCAATAATTCTCAGATTGTCTGTCCTAGACCTATTTTCCAGGTCTGTTGTTTTTCCAAGAAGATATTTCACATTTTTCTCCATTGTTTGATTTTTTTTGGTTTTTCTTGACTGATTTTTCTTGTCTCCTCAAGTCATGCAATTCCATTTGCTCAATTCTGATTTTCATTGAAGTATTTTCTTCATTCACTTTTTTATATCTTTTTCTAATTGTCCAATTGTGTTGTTTTGTTCTATGGAATGTTTTTCCATTTCACCAATTTTGTTTTTTACAGAGCCATTTTCTGTTTCCAGTTCACTAATCCTATTTTTCAAGAATTTGCTTTCTTTATCCATTCTGTCTTTAAGTGAGTGGGACAATTTCTCCAGACTCTCTTGCCAAGCCTCCCTCTCCTTTTCCAATCTTTCTTCTAGCTCTCTTGTGAGAGCCTTTATAATTTCTTCTGTGAGATTCATCTGTGCTGTAGAACAGATGATCTCCTCCTGTGGAGATTCACCTGGACACAGTCTGTTTTTAGTCTCCTCAAGGTTTAGAGTCTGCTCTCTGTTCATATAAAAGCTATCGTTAAGGTCCTTTTCAATTTTTTGCTCATTTTGTCAGAAAAGAATCAGAGACAAACTAGCAAATAAAAAAAGAAAAAAAAACCCAAATGGAATCTGTTTTTTTTGGGGGAAGGGGCTGGGTGGTGTTACCCTGCTTCCTCTACAGACTGTGGGGGCAGCAGCCAGGCACTAGCAGGACTGTGCTGCACCTGCACTCTGAGACTCTGAAAGTGTGCTGAGATGATGTGGGGGAGGGGTGGCCAGGTCTAGGAGAAACTCCAGCTGTTTGGGGTTGTATTCTTCACCCCCGGGGTTTTTAGCTTCTTTGCTGGGCTACTGACTTGCTGCCAGGGCAAAGTATCCAAGTCTGTAGCAAAGCTCTCCCTGCAGAGACAGCTGAGATCACACCCCAACCACCTCCGGTCTGCTTGCCTGTGAGCTGCCTTCCAAGCTCTCGCTTCCGCTACCCTCAGCCTGTGCCTCATCTAAAACTGTCCCACACTGAAGCAAAAACAGACCTTTCTTGGCGAATCTCACGGATGTCTTCTCTTGGTAACTATTTGTGGGTTTTTTTTTTCAGTCAAGCATTAATTCAGAGGCTTGTAATGAGATGGATTCTGAGAGAGAATGCGGAGCTTACACAGCTGTGTGCCTCCTCGCCTCCATCTTGGCCGGAAGTCCTAGAGTAATCTAGTGTTTGACAAACCCAAAGCTTTTGGGATAAGAATTCACTATTTGACAAAAACTGCTAGGAAAATTGGAAATTATTATGGAATAAACTAGGCATTGACCCACATCTAACACCACATATGAAGATAAGGTCAAAATGGGTTTGTGCTTTAGTAATAAGGAGTGATATTATAAGCAAATTAAAAGAACATGGGATAGTTTACCTCTCAAATCTGTGGAGAAGGAATGAATTGGACAAAGAAGCAATAGAGTACGTTATTGAATACAAAATAGATAATTTTGATTATATTAAGTATAAAAGTTTTTGTACCAACAAAACCAAAGCAGACAAGATTAAAGAACACAATAAAGTGAGGGAAAAAATGTTTACACTAAAGGGTTCTGTTAAAGGCCTCATTTCTAAGTTATATAGAGAAATGATCCAAATTCATAACTATTCAAGGCATTCTCCAACTGATAAATAGTCAAAGAACATGAACAGACACTTTTCATATGAAGAAACTGAAACTTTCTATTCTCTAAATCACTATTGATCAGAGAAATGCAAATTAAGAAAACTCTGAGGTACCACTTCATACCTCTCAGATTAGCTAACATGACAGGAAAGGATAATGATGAATACTGGAGGGGATGTGGAAAACTGGGATACTAATGCATTGTTGGTAGAGTTGGGAACTTATGCAACCATTATGGAGAGCAATTTGGAACTATGCCCAAAGAGTTATCAAACCGTGCATACCCTTTGATCCAGCAATGTTTCTACTGGGCTTGTATCCCAAACATATAATAAAAGAAGGAAAAGGAACCATATGGGCAAAAATATTTTTGTCAGATCTTTTTGTAGTGGTAAAAAATTGGAACCTGAATGGATGCTCATCAGTGGGAGAATGGCTAAATAAGTTATGGTATATGAATGTTATGGAATATTATTGTTCTATAAGAAACAATAAGCAGGAGGATTTCAGAGAGGCTTGGAGATGAACTGATACTAAGTGAAATGAGCAGAACCAGGAGATCATTGTACATGGCAACAACATTATGGGATGATCAATTCTGATGGATGTGGCTTTTTTCAACAGTGAGATGATTCAGGCCAATTGCAATGGTCTTGTTATGAAAAAACTCTTTAAATCCAGAGATAAAACTATTGAAACTGAGTGTGGATCACAATATAGTATTTTCACTTTTTGTTGTTGTTTGCTTGCATTTTGTTTTTTTTTTTCTCATTTTTCCCTTTTTAATTTGATTTTTCTGATGCAGCATGAACGTGGGAATAAGTATAGAATAATTGCCCATATTTAACATATATTGGATTGCTTGCCATCTAGAGGAGGGAATGGGGGCAAGGTGGGGAAAATTTGGAATACAAGATTTTGCAAGGGTCAGTGGTGAAAAATTGTCCATGTATATGTTTTGAAGATAAAAACTTTCATAAAAAAAGAATTGATAATGATTTATAACCAAGATCCTTAATGAAATATTTTTAAAACCTTAAAGTCTTTCCTTTTCAATTATAATAAAACTTGAAATAACCAGGAAAAATCTAGAATGGGCTGTATAGAAAAGAAGATGAAAAAGTTCCTTAAAGAAAATTATACTTTAAAAATTAGAATTGTGGGACAGCTACATTACACAGTGGATAGAGCACCAACCCTGAAGTCAGAAGAACTTGTGTTCAAATCCAGCTTTAGACATTTAACTCTTACTAGCTGTATGACCTTAGGTAAATCACTTAACCACAGATGACATATACACAAAAAATATGGAATTGAGACTTAATGACTTTATGAGACATCAAGAAAAAATAAAACAAAATCAAAGGAATAGAAAAAATGGATTTT
The DNA here is from genome assembly GCF_902635505.1 of Sarcophilus harrisii. Lineage (NCBI taxonomy): Eukaryota > Metazoa > Chordata > Mammalia > Dasyuromorphia > Dasyuridae > Sarcophilus > Sarcophilus harrisii. The sequence continues at coordinate 483,534,505 of NC_045426.1, read as the reverse complement.
TTTAATTGTAGGAAAAACCATACCCAGAAAAAAAATAGATCCAATAAAGATAAATTAAGAATTATTGAACTATGTAAAAGCCTGATTAAAATAAAAGCTTGGACATTATATTCTAATAAACTTTCAAGGAAAACTGCCCAAAAATCCTAGAACTTCTGCCTAAAACAGAAATTAAAATCATTTCCTAATAACCTCCTGAAAGAGATACTAAAATTAAAACTCCTAGAAATATTGTAGCTTAGTTTTCAAGGCTTCCCCGATGAGAAGAAATTATTGCAAGCAACCAGAAAGCAAAAATTAAGATGTCATAGAGACACAGTAAGAATTACACAGCATCAAATTAAGACAACTCTGAGATATGACTATATACTTGTTAGATTGGGTAAGATCTGGAAAAATAATATGAATGTTGGAGATGTGGGAAAACTGGGACACTGATGCATTGTTGGTGGAGTTGTGAATGAATCCAACCATTCTGGAGAGCAATCTGGAATTATGTCCAAAAAGTTATCAAACTGTGCACACCCTTTGATGAAACAGTGCTAGCACTAGGCTTATATCCCAAAGAGATACTAAAGAAAGGAAAGGGACCTGTATGTGCCAAAATGCTTGTAGCAACCCTTTTTGTAGAGGCTAGAAACTGAAAAAATGAAATGAATACCCATCAATTGGAGAATGGTTGAGTAAATTGTGGTATATGAATGTTATGGAATATTATTGTTCTGTAAGAAATGACCAGCAGGATGAATACAGAGAGGTTTGGAGAGACTTACATGAACTGATACTAAGTGAAATGAGGAGAACCAGGAGATCATTATATACTTCAACAACAATAATGTATGAGGATGTATTCTGATGGAAGTAGATTTCTTCAACAGAGAAGATCTAACTCAGTTCCAATTGATCAATAATGGACAGAAGCAGCTACACTCAGAGAAGGAACACTGGGAAATGAGTATAAACTGTTTGCATTTTTGTTTTCCTTCCCGTGTTAATTTTACCTTCTGAATCCAATTCTCCCCATGCAACAAGAAAACTGTTCGGTTCTGCACACATATATTGTATCTAGGATATACTATAACACTTTTTAACATGTATAAAACTGCTTGTCATCTAGGGAAGGGGGTGGACGCAGGAAAGGAAAAAGTCAGAACAGAAGTGAGTACAAGGCATAATGTTGTAAAAAATTACCCAGGCATGTATTCTGTCAATAAAAAGTTATTAAAAAAAAAAAGAATTACACACCATTTAGCAGCTTCATTAAAGAATCAAAGAACTTTTTTAATGCATTATTTTAAGGAAATGCATGTTTAATTCCACAAAGGAAAACATATTTTAAAAAAGAAAAAAAAAAGTTAGATATGATAGAACCCCAGAGAAAACTAAAAGAGAATAGAAAGAAATATACTTTCTTTTTTTTTCTTAAAGACACATAGCTCTTACACAAAAATTGACCATATTTTAAAACAAAAACTCAAGCAAATTCAGAAAAGCAGACATATTAAGTATATTCTTTTCAGACCATAATGAAAAAAAAAAGACATTAAATAAATGGCATTCCCTCATTCTTTGGGGATGAAAGAACAAATCATAGAAACAGTCTATAATTTCATAAAAGAGAAGACAACAAAGAGACAACTAAATTTTATGGATTGCAGCCAAAGCATTAGGGGAAATTTTATATCTCTAACATCAGTAAAATAGAGAAAAAGATGATCAGTGAATTGGGCAAGCAACCAAAAATCTAGCAAAATAACAAATTACAAATCCTCACCAAATTGGACATTCAAAAGAGAGATTAATAAAAACCAACAGTAAAAAAAAAAAAATAACTAATAAAAAAAAACCTGTGAGTTGAGTTTAGAAAAAAAACTATATTTTTTGATATGTTTGATACTCTATAATAAAGAAATCATAGATTAATCTGATTTAAAAAAGAAAGAAAATCCAAATTATGAATATAAAAAATGAGTTCTGTGAATTTATCAGCAAGGAAGATGAAAATAAAGTATTAGGGGATATTTTTCCCAATTATATGCAAACAAATCTGAAAATCTAAGCAAATTGCAAAAAAATGTAAAAATATATAAATTGCCAGATAAGTGGAATAGGAAATTGTATATTTAAATAACCTATTTTTTGGGGGGGTGGGGGAAGAAAAGAAATTGAATAAGCCAGCAAAGAACTCCCTATGAAAAAATGCCCAAGGCCTAGTATATTCACAAGGAAATTCTGTCAAACATTTAAAGAAAAATTAATTACAAAACAAAAAAAATATAAAAAAGAGTCTTATCAAATTAGTTTTGCATCACAAATATGATGCTAATACAAGAAGCAGGCAGAGAAAAAACAGAGAAGATAAATTATAGATTAATTTCTCTAATAAATATTTATGTAAATATTAAAAAAAAACTAGCAAGAATATTATAGCAATATTTCACAAGGATCTTTTATGGTGCAAGATGGAATTTCTATCAGGAATGCAGTGTTGTTTCAATATTAGGAAAACTATCCACATTATTAACTACATAAATAACAAAACCAAAAGAAATCATATGATTACCTCAATAGATGCAGAAAAAGCTTTCAATATATTACAACACACATTCCTATTACAAATACTAGAGATCAGAGGAATAAATGCAGCTTTCATTAAAACGGTGTTTATCTATCTAAACTATAACAAGCATTATCCATAATGACGATAAGGTTTCTACCTTACCTTATCAACAAAGTAGGGGGTGAAACGAGATGTTTCTTGTCATGAGCACTATTCAAAATTGTACTAGAAATATTAGGTTTAACAATAAGGGAAGGGAGAAAACTAAAGTATCAGACTTTGATGCTATACTTAGAAAATCCTAAGGAATCAAAAAACCCACAAATATGAAATATATTCACATAGAATATAAAATATGAATATTATATATAAACATAAAGTTATAGTATTTATATATTTTTAAATTTATATATATATATTACATCATATATATTTACAAATTTATATATAATATATATAAAGATATAAAATAAATTCACATAAATAATCAGCATTTCTCTTTATAAACATCATCCAGCAGCAAAGAAATAGAAAGAGAATTTGAATTTAAATAATTGTAGATATTTTAAAATACTTAGTAGTCTATGAAAATAATATGTATATGAAAACAATTACATAATTTTTTTTACAAAAAAATAAAATCATATCTAAACAATTGGAAAATATCAAATTGTTCAAGGGGAGACCAAATGTACATAATCAAAATGACAATTATACCTAAATGAATTTGCTCATCCAGTGACATCACAATCAAAATATTAGAAATAATATTTTATAGGACTAGAAAAAATAACAAAATTTATCTGAAAGAAAAGATCAAGAATATCAAGGAAATTAATGGGAGGAGGAAATCAAAGGAAGGTAGCCCACTCCTACTAGATCTCATATTATTTTATAAATAGGTAATAATCAAAACTCTCTAGTACTAGCTAAAATATAAAGCAGTGGATCAATAAAATACATTAGGTAACTAATGACTGATTATTTGATTTTTTTTTGTCCTTTGTTCTGAAAAATGGCTATGACATCAGGAGGGTGCTACATGAATGCAAGTGAATTTGTTTTAAATGAGAATAGGATGTGAAAAGTCAACAATCCCACTTTCTCCTCCAGTGTCATCTAGAGCTAGGGGCAAGATGTAGATCAGAATAAATGGAGATGGTCCTCAAGTACCCAATAAAATGACTAAAATATTTTAGTATCTTGTCGGAATCTTTACAAAGTGTTAAGACATTTCTTTATAAAGTGTTAAGACATTGGAGTTGATTTGATCTTAGAAGAAGATATTTTGGGCCAGAACTTGAAACTAGATACTAAGTGGAACTGATTGAACAATGCTTGTGTTCACACCTTTAGAGAGCTCATAAGTATCTAAGTACTTAATGGAGTTCACATGTGTAGGATTTAGTCCGAATTCATACTTCCTTTGAAGTTCTTGGGGCCAGAGAGCACTCTGGGAGATAACCCAGAATCCCTCTCCCTCCAGAAGGTGGAGTTAACCTTTGAGAGATCACATAAATATAGGGAGCTTTTGAAGCTTGAACTTACTTCTTTTGGTGGAACTGACTGGAGGTACAGAGAGATTCATTGAATCTTCCAATTTGGTGCTGGCTTGAGGCTGAAGAAAACAGAGGCAGAAGCCAACGACAAAGCTGCAAGATCTCTTGGAGCCAGGCAGAGAGATAGGCCTCAACTAACCGGGCTAATTTGGAAGGAGAAATAAATGTTTGCATTTTTACTGGCTGGCTTCGATTTAGGAGTAATTATTTATTTCAAATGAAACTAAGGCTGCCTCCAAGAAAACCTTCACAGTATCTAATAAACATAAAGATGCAAGGTTAATTATTTGACAAAATTCCTGGGGAAAAATAGAAAATATTAAGTCAGAAATTTGATATCAACATACATCTCACACATTATACCAAGAAAGGACAAAATGAGCACATGGTTTAGAAATAATGGTGACTCTATAAGTAAATTTGCATAGGATAGAATAATTTTCCATAGGATCTACTTTAAAGGAAGAATTTTTTTTCTTTTTTCCTTTAAAATAGATCTCAAATTTTATACAAATGCATAGCCCAAAGAAACTCCAAATATAAGATTGTCTATATTTAATCTGAAGAAAAATTTTAGACGTTATTGTTAATATAAATTTTTTTTGATTTTTATATTGACAAAAATATCTTAAACTATCTTTATGATCACCACTATTCTTCATTTTCTCTTTTTTAATGGTATTTTATTTTCCCCCAGTTACATGTCAAGATAATTTTCTAGCACTCATTTTTATAAGGTTTTGCATTCTAAATTCTCTTCTTTTCTCCTTCCTTCATCTCTTTTGAAGGTGGTAAGCAGTTTATATATGTAATATCATGGAACATATTTCCATATTGGTCACTATTATAAAAGAAGAAACAGACCAAAAGGGGGGAAAAACATGAGAAAGAAAATAGTGAGTAAAAAAATATGGTTATATCTGCATTTAGTGTTAATTAATTCTTTACCTGGATATGGATAGTATTTTCTATCATGAATCCTTCAAATTTTTCTTAGATCACCATGTTGCTGAGAAAAGATAAGTCATTTGTGATTGATCATCACATAATGACATTTTCCATCACAAGTTTATGAAAATTGTCTTGGATCATTCTATTGTGGAGAAGACCTAAATCTATCAAGTTGATCATCACCCAATGGTTCTGTTACTGTGTACAATGTTCTCGTGCTTGTGCTCATTTTACTCAGCCTCAGTTCAGATAAGATAGGTCTTTCTGAAATTAGTCTGCTCACAATAATATTTCATACATTCATATACCACAATTTGTTTATATAATGTTCCTGAAACTGTGTACAGTGTTTTCCTGGTTCTGCTCATTTCACTTTGTATCTGTTCCTTAAAGTCTTTTCAGGTTCTTCTGAAATCTACCTGTTCATCATTTTTACTGCACAATATTATTCCAGATTGTTCAGCCATTCCTCAATTGATGAGTATCCACTCAATTTCCAGTATATACCATGAAAAGGGCTGCTATCAATATTTTTGTACATCTAGGTCTTATCTTTTTTATGATCTCTTTGGCATATGGATTAATATGTAAATGAAGAATCAAAAGGTTTGTACAGTTTGGTTACCCTTTGGGCTTAATACAAAGAGGCTCTTTAGAATGCTTGGATGAGTTCACACCTCTACCAACAATGCATTTTTTCTTTCCTCAATTTTTCTTCTTCCTCTCTTATATGATTTTTAAACTTCTTTTTGATTTCTTCCATGAGTTGTTTCTTTGAGAACACTTGTTTTTTCTTTTTTTCCGGGGAGGAAGATTTTTACCTATGGGTGTTTTGACATTGTTGTTCCCTTCTGAATTTGTGTCTTTATTATTCCCTATCCATAATAACTATGTATGATCAGATTCTTTTTCTTATTGTTGCTGTTTTTTGTTTTGTTTTATTTTGTTTTGGGGAAGAGGGTTCTTTTTCTTTTTTTAAAAAATTTAAACACCTTCCATGGTAGGAGGGGACCTATCTCAGAGTTCTGCTGCTGTTGGCTGAACACCCTATCTATTTATCTGGTACACACATAAATGTTGCTCTGAGACTTATGGGGTACCCTTGTGTCTGGTGCTGTGTTAAGGGAAATGCAGTGGATGTTGACTGGTGAAACTGGAAGCCTTGGGGATATTGCAGGTTATCTAGAGCTGAGGAACATACATACAGTCCTAGTGCTAGTGTCTTTGACACTTTTGATACTTTTGGTATGCTGAGGATGGGGAGTTTTAAAGTTTCTCTAGAGTTACACTGAAGCTTGTGGCAGTCTGACCTCTGGAGTTATTCACTCAGAAATAAGCTGAAGTCCCAGTAAGGCCAAAATTGTTAGATGCCTGTTTGCTGGGACTGTCAGGAGAGGAATTTAAAGCCAAAGAAGATAGTGAGAACACTAGAAAATGTAAAATGAATAATTTGATTATATTTAAATTTAAAATATATTTTTTTGCACAATACCATTTCAAAAAAATAATAATAGAATGAAAGCAAAAAATGAAGGAAAAATTACAGCAAGAATCTCTCATGAAGGCCTCATTTCTCAAATATATAGAGAACTGAGACATATTTGTAAATCATTTCCTAATAGATAAATGATCAAAGGATACAAACAGGTGGTTTTCAAAGAAATTGCATCTATCTATAGTCATATGAAAAAACTCTCGAATCATTATTGATTAGAGAAATGCAAATTAAAAGAGCTCTGAAATACTAAATCACACCTTTCACATTAGTTAATATGACAAAAAAGAAAAATGATAAATTTTGCATGCCATGCGGGAAAAATGGGGCACTAATTTTTGTCAATGGAGTTGCAAACTGATCATTCTAGAGCACAGTATGTAATTGTGCTCCAAACTATAAAAGTGTGTTCCTTTTGATGCAGTGGTAAGCCTATAAGAAGCTACTACTAACCTTGTTTCCCAAAGAGATAATTAAAAAGCGAAAAGGGCCCACATTTACAAAAGTATTTATAGCATCTCATTTTGTAATGTTTAAGAATTAGAAATTGAAGAGATCCCCTTCAATTGGGACTGGCTTAACAAATTGTATATGCAAGACTGTAATGTTATATTATTGTGCTACACACAGTGATGAGCAAAGTGATTTCAGAAAAATAAATTGGAAATATTTATATGAACTAATACAAACTGAAATAAAAAGAATATAATGACTGAAATGTTATACAAACAATGAACAACTGTGCGTGATTTAGGTATTCTAAGCAACAGAATGATCCAAGACCACCCCAAAGGACTCATGATGAAAAATACTATCCACCTCCAGGGAAAAACTGATGAACTCTGAATACACACTGAAATATATTATTTTCACTTTTTTTTTTGCTAATAGATTGGTTATCTCAGGGAAGAGGAAAAAGAGGTTTGGAGGAGATAGAGTAAATAAAGTAGGTAAGTTGGCTACAGAAACCAAAGATTTATGTTAAATTTGCTGAAGTGGAATCTAAGTAGATCCTTATTATTATTCGCGCCCTACCTACTTGGATTCCCAAAGATACTCCTGAAGGCAAGCAGGGAGGAATACTGACAGAATTATCTCAGCTTAAATAGGTCTTTTGTTTCTTGCATTGACAAAATTACCCCAAAATTACTATATCCAATGGTAAGGTCTAACTGTACCTTACTTCCTTGCTACCTCTTTTTAGGGTTAGTCCACTTACTAAGAATCACAATGACTAGCTCTCTTTATTTGTATCATCTACCTGATTAATGGTGAGTTCTGGAAGGGAATTTCTCTATTGATTTTCACTTTGTTAATAGCACTTTTTCCTTTTGGAACTTAAACCTATCAGTCAAAGGAGTGATAATAAAAATCTATGCTTCTTCATTTGAAGATGGTCTAAACCTACAAATTCTTTTGAGATAGCTTGAAACACTAGTCGGAAATACACTATACTTATTGAATTCAACACCAGCCCCCAAAAATTGATGAATTGTATAGGAAGAGTCCTGGAACCCCAATATATTTGGGGGGCTCAGTACTTCTGCACTCCCATAATGCATTAGAGGGACTAAATTTTGAATTTAAAATTTCAAAAAAATCCAACAAATGTTAAATACTATTTTTAAACATAATAGGTGAAAATATTTTTTTTGAAAAAAAAAAAGTAGATATAATAAGCAGGGTCTCTCAGAAAAACATGGAAAGACATTACTGAAGTAAAATGAAGTGAGAAGAACCAGGAAAAGTCATACTCAGTAACAACAACATTGTATAATGGTTTTGTAAATGACTTAGTTTTTCTTAGTAATACAATGAACCAAGAAAATTACAAAGGACTCCTAATTAAAAAGTTTACCTCCAGAGAAAGAACTGAGAGAGTCTGAATGTCGATAGAACACTATTTTTCACTTTTTTTGTGTTTTTTTAATTTAGCTCTTTTTTCTTTCACAACATGATTAATATAAAAATATGTTTGCATGATTGTATATGTATAATTTATACCAAATTGCTTATTATCTCAGTGCCAGAAGTGGGAGGTAGAGAGAATAGAAGAGAATTTGGAATATATATTTTTAAAAATGTGAAAATTATTTTTTATCTATAATTGTGAAACATACACACACAAGCCTGACATTTGTTATACCACATATAAAGGCAAATAGTGGGGGTATTAATATTCTCTAATAAAATTCAGTAGGTAATACTTTATTAAATTCTCCTACATTTTGACTGGTTATGTTATGCCACAGTCTCTTTGAACTGTTCTACCTCAATTTCCCTGTACTGGTTTCCCTTATTGTCCTGACTGAGTTTCCCTGAATTGTTCGATCTCAGTTTCCTTAACTGCTCTGCCTCAATCCCCTTAGTTGTAAATCCTCCCTCCTCCCGGTCCATTAAGACTGAGGACCATTTGCAATAAGGTTATAAATTGTCAATGTAATACTCAAGATAAGGGGGAGATCAGACTTCCTGACTCCTAACTCCTTCTGCCTTCAAGAATTTATGACACTACCCCTCTAAAATATTCCAAAAGATAAGACTATCCAGGATACCTCATTGACATCTTTACTTCTGTTTATGCAGACATCCTGACTCTGGCTTTTAGTAAGAATTTATAGCCTACCCTAATCCTGACAGAACCAAATAGGTTTGTAAGTTTCCCGCTTCTTTCCCCTTCTTTGTTTGTAAAAGGTATATAAGGATTTGGGATTCGCCCATACTGTATACTTTGAGACAAGAGTCCTGTCCAGTCAAGTATACTCTCCAATCAATAAAATATTAAAAATTCTCTAATCTCTATCCTGCCTCAGTTTCTCCGGCATTACAGTTACTGAAAATCAACTTCCTCCAATTCAAAAACTGAAACTAAGTAAATAAGTTAGCATAAGTACTGAACTTGTAAAAAGGAAGGAGAAAATGTATTTAGCAAGAAGGAGTGTTAAATGATAAGTTAGAACAAATACTAAAACATCAGTTTCTAGGTAAAAGGTCATGAGGTATTTCTGCAAACAGTCTTAATAACTTGCATCTTATTTGAGGTGTGTGTGTGTGTATGTGTGCATCTTTTAATGAGCTAATTAAAAAGAGAGCTCTATCTCATTAGGTCTGTCTTCATGTCACTTGTTTTGTAGGACAAAACTATTTATATCTTTAGAGATTAAATGTTTAACCAGCTCTCATCTTCTATTAGCTAATGAGATATTTTTAGTTGTGGTGGAATTGAGGTGAGTTGTTAATGAGTAATTTAAGTAGCTTTACTTGTAACATCCCTGATCTCTACATTCTATCCCTTCTTCCCCTCTCACCTTCCCCATCTTTTTGTTTTGAAACTGCTTTTAAATGAAGGCAGTCTGAATATTTTACTAGAAGTTTTAGAAAATATATCTATTTCAATTTGGCCAGTTGGGAATTTTTTTTTTTCATTCCCGTTCCGGGATTTTAAAGACATGACTTTAAAAATTGCTGTAGGAATTTTTAAAAAGAGAATAATTGTTACTCATTGATGGTTAAAATAGTCAGGTTTTAAAGTTAAGGAATAAAAAATAATTATAAAATAGGTTGATAGTTTCTTAGTGTTATCTTGCTATAGAAAATGATGTCCTAAATATTCTATAGAAAAAAAGGGATAGAAAGAAGGACCATTATGAAGATAACAAAGTGAATGCATGAGAAAATGGGCATGGAATGGGGAATTTTAATATACTGTATTAGGGATAATATAAATGTTAAAGGGAGCAGAATCATGTAATATTTAGTGATAGTGACCTGTACTTAACTCTCTCCCCTATCAGGAAGAAGTCCATCAGACTATTATGAGGCACAACCAATTTCCAGATTATCCTGTTTGTAAGGAGTTATTGTGAAGATGGATCTCTTTATCATCCTCCTTTGTCTATTCCCCAACCTTTGGGTATGTTTAAATAATCTTTGAGATACTGATTAGCATATCTTTTAGACAGGTCTGTAACCTGATCTATCAGGTTTTCCATTTGGCTCCACCTCTATCCCTCCTTCTGAACTATCAAATTCTTTCCTGGCACTTCCCCTCCTTCCCTGAGAAAAAAACTCAAGGTTGTATTTTTGCTATAAAACATATGCTTGCAATGAAGATTCTTTGCAAATTTTTTTTAGGACTAAGCTCACTATGAGGTATTCTCTCTTTTCCTCATAGTGCATCTTCCTCGTTATTATATAGCCAACTCTGGTTAGTCTGATAAATTCCTCTGTGGATTTAACATGTCATACAATAGCATACCCAGGTCTCATGGCATATCCCTTTAATACATTCTTCCAAACTCCTTTCCTTGAATGGCAAATCTATTGCTCTTTCAACTCCATTTCATATTTGCCACTCCTGGTGCCTCTTTATATCTTATTTTGTTTGTAACCTTTTCTCCTAAATAAACTTATTTTTGGCAAAGAGAATGACCAAGATAAATTTGTCACATGTTCATTTCAAACTAGGAATTGCTACCATGATCTCATTTATAGGTTTAGAATGATAAAAGAAAGATGCAGCAGAATACAATATATTCACAGCAGAGAGCTAGAACTGAAAAAAATAGGATTAAATAAGTCTACATCAAATAAACATGTGGTGAATAGAATAAATGGTGAATTAAGAAGGAAGATTTCATTTTAATTAGGGAGATAGCACATCAAAAAGGCCTGAAAATGAAACAGGCAAGAAAATGTGATATGAATGAAAGAACATTGAATTTGAAGAGATGTTTAGATAATATTTTAATGAAAAGTAAAAGAGAAGAGATGGCAGTGTTATAATTGTATTTTGAATTTAACATTCTGTGTATAATAAATTAAAAACTGACTTTCCTTAAGGGGTAGTTCACATGCAAATGAATCATACAGGATCTGTTATATTACATTTTTATCTGTGGTTATTTAGGAATTTACATAGATAGGGTGAAAATATATTTATAAAAATATTACCCAGCTCACTTCTCTTTAATACCACTACTAGATATTTTATTTGACTTGTTGGATATTTAGTTATGTAGTTGCAAATCTTCCATGACAATATAAAATCAATCAATCAATCAATCAATATATATATATAGTACTCTTAAAAGAAAAAATAGGTTCCAACATCCCCTTTTCTCCAACATTTAGTGGCATCACCATGTACTAAAGAATCAGTACAATATAGCTATTTGAAGCAAAGAGGAAAAACATAAATTAACTACCTTACCTCAGTCTCAGTGAGTATGAAGGTATGATCCATTTAAGGAGAGTTAATTTCAGATTAAAAATGATAAGACTATTGCAGGACTTCAAAACTTGCAGGAATCATTGGATTTTCTGACACATGAAGTCATGGACAATAGATTGGTTTTGGACTATTTCTAAGACATATGGACATGTATAATTCCTCATATTGATTCATGTTGTTTGTTCGTAATACTCCCATGCTGATGGATTTATGTATATCTGTTTCAAGTGAGACCCTTCAGAAATCTGCTAATTTGGTTTAATTCTCCATTTCCTTTGGTTTTCATCTCCCTTCGTGAGATGTCAGGGAGGGCGTGATTATCTCCTTTTTTGGTATTTTCACCTCCTTTTGGTGTTCTCAACTCCTTGAGAATTCAGGGAGGGCATGACCGCCTATGTTCTAAAACAAAAGAAAGCAGGAGATGTTATGGGCCAGAACTGTGTACTTAAAACAAGGATTCTTATAATGTGCTAACTCAGTGGAATTGATAAGATAATGGTTATCTAGGTTATCATGGTGATTAATAGTTCTCTAGTTCAGTACATGTACTTAATACTTAATATAACAAGATTGACACCTATTGTACAAGATTCCTACCTGTGATAATGTAATTAGAATAGAGAATATAAGCTGGAACAAACTTAAGTCAGGGAGGGATTGAAAGATAGATTCATGGCTGTCAAAGGCCATAGCTGATCACATGCCTTACTGTTTCCCTGGGATGGAGTGAAGCCATGAGGAATTGAGAATGCATATGAGAATGGTTACATGAATAATATCCATTTGCCATACAACATTGGGGGACTCACCATGAGGATTCTTTGCAGTATTGTATGGAGCAGGATAAAAAGGAGTACAAGTAGTACAGCAATGAACAATAGCCGCTGCTTCTGCTTTAGAGATACCATATAGCCTCCATAATGAGTGGACAGATAGGTGAAAGAAGCATGTGCACATTTGTAGAGGGTCACAGATAGTGGGAGAACTCTGGTTGAAGTATAAGACCCCTCAGCCCAGGGGAAACCTGCTGAAAATATCTGGTTTGGCTCCCTATGGCCCATCTTCCTTCCTGAGAAGTCAGGGAGGGCATGACCACCTGTGTTCTACTTGAAGGTAGAGATACTTATGGAAAGAGGAATTTACAAATCAATATCAGAGTGCTTATAATTAGCATTTGCGCAGTGTGATATCGTGATGTAAGTGTTCTACAGTTGGCACATGCTCGGTGTACTGTAGTGATATAATACTACTAAGGTATTTAAGGACCAAGAGAACTTGAAATAAATGGACTCCATCTTTGACCCTCCTTGTGAATCTTCTGGCTTCCTCACTACTCCACTAAGGCCAAGGACTCGGGCTAATCCTGAGGTCCTCCAGAGAGCTAGCCTGGATGGTATATTTTGGCACCCCATAGTAGGGGTTCTAGTCACACCAACTTGGGGGCTCTAGAAAGCAGGATATTTTAATCACTCTGGTGTAGGGGCTCTAGAAAGCAGGATGTTTTAATTACTCTGGTGTGGGAGCTCTAGAAAGCAGGATATTTTTATCACTCTGGTGTTGGGAGCTCTAGAATACAGGATATTTTAATCACCCTAGCATGGAGGTTCTAGAAAGCAGGATATTTTAATCACAGTCTAGAGTGTGGGAGCTCTAGAAAGTGGAATATTTTAGTCACTCTGGTGTGGAGGCTCTAGAAAGCACCCTACACTTTTTGAGCAGGGGAAACAAAGTAGAGGCTGCACAAAAGATAGAGAAGGGCATCAACTGCCCTATTGCCCTCAAATATGGGGTCAATACCATCAGTATGAGACCTCACATGCATGATGAAAAAAGGTGTAGCTCTCTTGTTCAATGCATCTTGTGCCTGATGAAGGAGATCAGTGATAGTAGAGTGTGTCTATTTATATGCATGCGGTAGATGTTGGATTGTTTGACAGGCATTTAAAAAAAAACCTTTTTGTAATGATATTAATAGGGTCTTGATATTGCATGGAATACATGGTAGCATATAATTCATTTTTTCTGTGTGGACTCATAGGGGATGTCAAGAATATGTGTCTCCTGAGTGTCTTCTTTATATTGTGGCTCTGTGAACTTTAATAGCATCAGTGAAAACATTAGGGCCTTCCACTGGCTCTGATGAAAGAGATCCAGTGACAATGCTCACTTTTAATCTTCCATACAATTGCCTAAGTGACTGGGAAGTATGCAAAGGTGCTAAGGGGCAAAGCTGTAACAGAATTGCCCACATTAAGTTATCCTGGGCAATAGCAAGCATCTGCTGTGATGGTATACCAAGAGCCAAATGAGGGGGCCGCCCCAAGATAAATATGGCCCACTGGCAACATTGTCACAGAAAGGAACCAAGTCCCTCAAATTTATCTAAATGTGTGAAGGTTGAGTAGGATACAATCATTCCATGGGGTGCTCACCTTGGTGAAGCACAGCAAAAAAAAAAGGGCTTATCAACAAATGCAGACAACATCAAGGGTTGTGAAGGATCAGTCCTAAAGGTAGGACAAATGCATAGCAAGGGAATAGATTGCAATGCTGTATGGGCCTCCACAGACTGTGATCGTGGTGATGTCAGGGCAGAAGGGCCTTTCAAAATATCATAAAAAGGGTGTATAACAGAAGGAGGGATTGAGTGGGTGGGTCACAACCACTGTAAGGTTCCTACCAATTGTTGGAAGTCGTGAAGTTTTGTACTTACTCTCATCTACCATAGGGGGTACCTTGGACACAGTAAAATCTTGAAGAATGCTTCCAAGATAGAGAAATGGAGGCTTGGTCTGTTCCTTATGAGGTGCCATTATAAGGTTCTGCTGAGCTAATATTCAAATGATGTTTTGTACAATGCATTGCAACTGTGACTCTTTCTTAGTGGCCACCAGTATATCATCCATGTAATGGAATATATAGACATTTGGATATAATTTTCTGGTTAGAATCTTGTCTATATACCATTGACAGAGTGGGACTATTGGCCATCCCTTGTGCTAATACTTACCACTGTCACCTGGTGGCAGGGGTTTGTAAATTAATAACTAGAAGGCAAACTTCTCCCTGTCAATAGAGTGTAAGGGAATAGAGTAAAAGCAATCCTTTATGTCTATAACCCAAAGAGGCCATTTTCTAAGCAATTGAATAGGAGCTAGAAGCCCAGGCTGAAGAGTTCCCATAGTTTCCATCTGTTCATTTACTTTTCTCAAATCAGTCAACATCCTCCATTTTCCAGGTTTCTTTTTCATAACAAATACAGAGGAATTCCAAAGACTTAGAGAAGGTTTTAAGTGTCCTTGGTCAAGTTGCTCCTCTACTATATCTAATAAGGCCTGAATTTTATCACTAGCTAAGGCTCACTGTTCTATCCACACTGGTATATTAGTTTTCAATTGAATGGGAATAGGTAAGAGTGCTGGCAGACCTTTAATAGTAGGCTGCTTAAAAAGCTGAAGTACTCAATTATAATCCTAATTGTTATAAGATGTCTCTTCCCCACAGAGTGATGGGGATTTTTTTTTTACTACAAAAGGAGAAAAAAATCCTGTCATATCTTCAAATTTCTATCTCAAAGGAGTAGCACTAATATCAGCTACTGTTGATCTTCCTATGCCATACATATAGGCATCTGCCCTAATCTTTGGCTAATTACTGGGCCAATTGGTACCTCTAATGACTGTCTGATCCGCACCCGTGTTTACCAACTCTTTCAATGGTATGGCGTTTACATAGATAGTGAGCATTGGACAGTCAGCTGTAACAGCTGCAGTCCAGAATGTTACTGGATTCTGTTGTTGGAGTCAAAATCTGAATAAATATCATCAAATTGCATTTCAGGAGTGTGTATCAGGAGGCCTGATTTTATTACTTCACCACCTATATTAGTGACTGGGATATTAGCTACACATTCCTCAGTTTCCCAAATCAGTGTATGGATGTACACTGTTTTATAAGCACTCTCAGAAGGTGAAATGATGAAACCAACACTCTGTGGCGGCCAGGTGTCTTAAGGTGTACTCAATGGGTGTGGAAGCCAAATTTTCTGTTGTTCAACTCTAAACGCATTCTTTCAACGTCCACTATCTTGGTCAGAAAAGAGTTTATATCCTGGTAAAGGTGATAAAAAAGGGTATAAATGTCTCAAAGTCTGGGAGCAAGCCCCTTGCTCTTCATCAGATACATATCTACTAAAGAATTACCTGTATGACTCTAACTTATATATTTGAGCTGCATACAAGGCTGTGTCCTTGGGCTTGAGCACAGGTAAACTTATATCTTGACCCATTATGCTTCCCTGACTTTCTGTCTCTCAACTAGGATGCTGAACCTTCCCTTACGGGGCCTGACAAGTCTGAAAGCACTGTACCCACATTGGGTGTCACTTGTGACCATCCAGGTCACCGGTCTATGGTTTTACCTTATCCCAGGTCTTCAGATGACTCAGGTTACTGGCTCATGGAGCAGTAGTTCTTTGTTAAACAGAGCACCCAGACACAGGAGCTTGTGAGCACTTCTTTATTGTACATGACCACATTCTGAATTACTCTACTTCCTGGTCCCTACTACTTCTATTGGGTCTATGAGGTCATACACACACAGCCAATAAGAGAAGGAGATGTGTCCTGTAAATGATGTGTCTTCAATGGAGCCAGAGTTTCTGTACTTGTTACAGTTCCTGCTAGCTACAGGAATCACATCCAGGTGCCTCAGGCCCTTTAGTTCCTTGTTGTGCCATGCTAGGTTCCTCTTTGGACCTTTACATTTATGCATCTTTCTGTCTCTGTCTCTTTGTCTCTCTGTCTCTGTCTTTCTCCCTCCTTCTATCTCTCTACTCCCAGCTCACAAGTGTATAATCTTCTTTTTCAGTCACTGAAGGCAGAAAAGGAAAATTTTGGATGCCATCAAAGGAAGGGGTTAATGTTGCATGTAGAAATAAAGTATGCTTCTTTGGTTTCTGAAAATGATTCTAAAGACTATGTGTACCCCTAAACCTCTAACAAGCAAGTTTGGTTTTCCTCTTGCTCATTGTTCATTTAATAATATTTTGAGATTACAAAATGCATATACATAGCAATAGAAATGTATTCTAAAGGCCATATTACAATTATTTGGTCTTTAAAAACACAGACATCTAAATCATATCATCTATTTTTGTAAAATTATTTTTAAGCTCTCTATACATGGAAGTATTAAATATTTTATTTTAGTTTTTAGAGCCAAGCAAATGGTTGAACCAATTTTTTGTTTGTTTTGGCTTACTTGTTTTTCTTATTGATCTATTATATACATAATGATGTTACTATATTGGTTACTATAAATGTATGTGAAATGTCTCACTATTTGTTATGCTGAGAAGGCAAAGTTTTTGCAAAAGAGAGTTAACATAAAGCATATTGATCCCACAATACCAGTACTAGGTTTGTATTACTAAGAGATTATAAGAAGTGAACAAGGACCCACATATACAAAAAAAATATTTGTAGCAATTCTTCTTGTAGTAGTAAAGAATTAGAAATTGGGGCAATACCCTTCAATTGGGGAATGACTAAACAAGACTATTGTGCAATAAGAAAAGATGAATAGACAGGTTTCAAAAAACCTGAAAAGATGTACATGAATTGATGATGAGCAAAATGAATAAAACCAAGAGAACATTATACATAATAACAGCAAAATTGTGTGCTATTAATTATGATAGATTTGACTCTTCTCAGAAAACAGTGATCCAAAACAATTTCAAGACTCATGATGGAAAATGCTATCCATATTCAGAGAAAGAACTATGGAGTCTGAATGCTGATTGAAGCATAGTATGTTTGCTTTTTTGGAGGATAGGCTTGGAGGTGGTATGCTTTTTCTCCTTTTGTTCTGAATCATTTTTTCATAGCATGACTAATATGAAAATATATTTAATATGATTGCACATATATAACTCATATCAGAGTAGCTGTTATCTTGTTGGGGTAAAAAGGGAGGGAGAAATAATTTGGAACTCTAAATCTCACAAAACTGAATGTTGAAAACTATCTTTACATGCAATTATATAAAAAAAAAGAATATTATCATGTAAGGCAGGTGAAGGGAGAGATTCCAGCTTAGCCTTGGACAGCCTAAGCCATGTAAAATTCACAAGACCCTTATCTTGGGTATTCCTCTGGACACTATGGTGAAATTTATTTAAAACTTAAGAACCTGTCTAAAGGCTTTATCATCAAATGTTTAAAATCTTTTTTCCATGTATGGAATAAATATAGATGCAAATTCTTGAGCTGGTATTAGCCAAATAAAGGGTTTTTTGATTAAAAGAAACTGACTTATGTAGGTTCCTCATAATAATACTAGTTTATGCACAAATTGACTCCCACAAATAAGCAGAAATTATTTATACACACACACATCCATATATACATATATGTTTTAATTGTCAAAGAAAGATACCTGAAGAATGCATGCAATCTGCAGCTTCCAGCATCAGAGATAACCAAAAAGATGATGTCCTCAGGGTAGGGTACTATAGTCCATTGACAAGTTCTTTTACAACCATCAAAGCCTCAAAACAGAAGGTTTTCCTGCTATTTCACTAGGGGTTCAGGCAAAACTAACCATATTCTAGAAGCAACAGCTGCCAGAGCTACTGGGACTAGGGAGTAAAATTTTCTAATGTGCAATCTATTCAACCATAAAAACAAAGGAGATATTACTGTCTCAGTAACCCAATGATATCTCTCTTGTTGGGGCAGCAAGCAACTTATGTCTCTTCCCCTATCTAAACCAACTCTACTGACTATTGATCTGCCTATAGTAGAACAGTCACTTCTGATTTCTCTCTCTACCTCATATAATCTCTTGGGTAGAAATACACTGTACAATTGAAGAGTTCAATTTTTTTTCATTTTTTTTTCATCACACGAGTATATATTGACATTATTCTTTTTTAAGAAATTAAATATTTGTTTATTTTATTTTTTCTTATATATATATTTAAATAGTATGTTTTTATTTTTATTTTGATTTATTTAAAAGTAAATACAAAATAAGAAAAAAAACCTGAAAAGAAAAAGAAAGAAATGCAAAGGGTTGAAAAAAGCAAAACATTATCATGTGCCCAGCAGAATTTCAGGGATTATTCAAAGTGTGTAACAATAAATTTCCATTTCAAGCAAGTATATATAATAAAAGACAATATATTCATGACTAACCATCTTTTTTTTTTTTTGCTTTCTTATAAGCTATTCTTTTTTTCTCAGTTGTACCCTTTTTTACTTTATTCTTTCCCCCCTTTTTATCTTTCCCATCTCAGTGAAGTATGCAATAGTTAAGCAGTGACATATTTATACATACATACATTTTATATATGTACATATATACATGTATATACAATATACATACACATGTATATATAAGTGCATAAATAGCAATATGAATGCATATATACATATGCATGCAAACACATATACATAGACCTATATTTAAAAAGAATATTAATTTGGCTGTCATAATATAAATTCCTCTCTTGACTGAAAATTTTGACTTTGTCTCAGATAAATGATTACTACTCTACTTTTAAAAGATAAATTGTAATAATAATTCATATTGATTGTTGATATGTTTTACTCAAAGACCTACAGTTTTTATTATAGCTGTTGATAAATCCCGCATAAATGTAATTGTAGTTCCAGCATAGTTGAATAATTTTCTTTGTTAGTTTCCTGTAAAATTTTCTCTTTGATATGAGGATTTCAAAATTTAACAATATTTCTAAGTATTTTTTCCTTTTGAGATCACTTTGAGATGGTAATTGATTTTTTTCCCGTATTTTTACTTTCCCCTCTTGTTCTGTCATTCCAGGACTATTTTCTTTGACTATTTTTTTTTTTTTTTGCATTATTGTGTCAAGAATCCTTTTTTTGTTTTTTTGTTTTGGTTCCAGCTTGTAGCAGTACAATTATCCTTATGTTTTTTTTTTTTTCTTGATCTGTTTTCTGCTGTTTATCTTATATTTCACATTCTCTTTTGTTTTTTTCATTCTTTGTATTTTGTCTTGCTATGTCTTGATCTCTTATAGGTTCACTGGCTTTTCCTTGCATTATTTTCTAATTGATTATCTTTTCATAATCTTATTTTGCTTGTATGGTTCTTTTAAAAAAAAAGAAACTTTTTTCTCAATCACTCTCATTTGTCTTTTAAAGTCCTTCTTTTCATCTTCTAAAAAACCTTTCTGGAAAGGTAATCTTTTAACCTTACTCTTTGAGTTATGAGAGGCAGGAATATTTTATTTGTTCTTTTTTTTATAATAATAGGGTTTTTTTTTATTTTTCAAAATACATACAAAGATACTTTTCAATATTTACCCTTATAAAACCTTGTGTTTCAAAATTTTCCCTCCTTTTCCCCAACTCCTGCCCTAGATAGCAAGTACTCCATTATACATTAAATGTGCAATTCTTCTATATATATTTCCACATTTATCATGCTGTGTAAAAGAAATCAGAACAAAAAGGAAAAAAAAGAGAAACAAAGCAAGCATACAACAACAAAAAAGGTAAAATACTATGTTGTGATCCACATTCAGTCCCCACAGGCCTCTTTCTGGTTCTTTCCATTGGTCTCAGTCACCTCATTGTTGACAAGAGCCACATTTATCAGTGTTGATTATCACATAATTTTGTTATTGCTGTGCACACTATTCTCTTAGTTCTACTCACTTCATTAGCATCAGTTCATGTAAGCCTCTCCAGATCTTTCTGAAATCATGTAGTTTCCTTTTTTTTATGTTGATTTTCAACAAATCATTAACATCTCTAGCCCTCAATTTTCTTGCCTGCACGAATTGAGATATGAATATTGATAATCTCTAAATTCTCTCACTACTCTAAATTTAATTTGGAAAGCACTGAATTTCATCATAACTATCAACTTTGCCTTAAAATTCCATGGTTCAATTTGTGACTATCAGGGGAACCATGGCTTCTCAGGCTTTTTTCTCTCTGCTAATTTTGTCCAAATATAGCTCTATTTTTTATAAAAACTTCACAGAAAAAATATAGTTTATTCATACAGGATTATAATAGAGAACACCCAAATCAAGGATTTAGAATTGCTAAACCACCCATTCTCTATGAGACCAAAAATCAACCTAGTGGAGAAACAGAGTTAAGAGGATTTTCTTAAAGTAAATAAATGGTGTTCTGAAAATCCAGGGACTCAAAAAAAAGTTTTTGAAAAAGACTAGTCAAAATGATTTTCCCTCACTTTAAGACAGAAAGGATAATAAGATTAATAACTCCATAGTTAATTGGATGACCCAGCAATAAAGCCAGAAGAGACAAGATAAAGATATCAATATATTATTGGAGGAACAAGATAATTTTATGAGTAATAATAATTAAAAAAAAATAGGAATGCTAGTGGATGGAGTAATTTATTTGTTTGTTGATTTTGAATGGAGGCATTTATACCTAGCTCTAACTCCAGTTGATTTTTTTCCCCTTTCCATCAGTCTTAGTATCTCTAGTAGCAGAGATACTCGCCCCTATAAGAGATGTCCCATCCAGCAGTTTGTTAGTCAATTTAAGAAAGTTTGAGTCACAGCTGAGAATGCACACACCAATTGTCTAGAAAGACAGAGATATATAGGCAGTGGATTAAGCAATTTCAAAGAATGTGACTTGGCAGAAGATTAGACTGAAGAACTAGTACTGTCAATCAAGAGACAATGTAAGGACATCAAAAGAGAGTAAAGACATTAACAGCCTGTAGCACTGGAGATGTAAGCTGCATGGACCATATGTGGTTCTTACATAGTGCCCTCATTGCCACAATACTCTATGCCCACTTTTCCAGCAAATATTTTTCATCTGCCAAATAGTATTTATTAAATACTTCTTATATGCCATGCATCATATCTTTTGTAATGCAGAGAAAGCCCAAAAGAAAACAAAACAAAACTGTCCCTGCTTTAGAAAACTTACAGTCTAATGGGGAAATAACTTCCAAACAACTGTGTACAAACATAATAGATATAGTGTTGGGGGAAGATGAGGGAATTTTCAACATAAAAGTGCTAAGATTAAGGAAGACTGGAGAAGGTTTGTTACAGAAGGGGAGAGATTGAAGTTGTGATTTGATGGAAGCCAGGGGAAGTTAAGATGCAAAAAAGTGAAGTAAATAGATCCAAGCATAAGGAAGAGTTGGAGAAATGGCGTGTGTGTGTGTGTGTGTGTGTGTGTGTGTTAGGGACAATAATCATCACATAGGATACAATATCATATGTAGTAGTCTTCTTTGGGGAAAGCAGACTACAGGAGATTTTATGTATATACATGGTGGGTGGTGAGGATGGACAGGGTCTGTTTATTCCAATTTATTGAAATGAATAATTATAGGAGATGAAGTGATGGGGTCAGGAAGAAGCAGCTGGGACATAGAATAAATGAAGGGAAATGACACTAAATAAATCTGAGAAAATTAGATAGAAAGACAATTATATGTGCTTTAAAATGTCAAACTGAAGAATTTGGATTTCACATTTCCAGAATGGGTTGGATATAGTGAATATAATTTGGGTTCTGTGATAGATGATGACTTGGACTTTCATTTCAATAAGTATTAATCATAGAAGTAGTAATTACAACTTTCATATGTTAGGCTCCAGAGCTGTGAACTATGAATTATGTTCATTTGTCTAACCTCAAGAATGCTGATGGCCAAGCCTAGCACGAGTGGGAAACTGGCATTTTATAGAAAGTTCTCCATTTTGTTCTTGTACATCTGGATCATCCTTTCTTGGCCAACATAAGTAATTAACCATTTTGTTACTACTTAGTCACTGGAGATGATCCTTGCCTTGCACTTTTTGTGACCATCCATGCTGATATATCACTTCTGATTTGATTGGTGATTAAAATCAAGGTCTATCATGCAAGGAGACTTTGTATTTTACAAGTATCTTCTGAGTAAGTAAGTAAGGCCCTGGGAAAAGGAGGCATCTCAGATCAGAAGGAAGATCTGAAACCCATTACATTAAAATAATAATATTCTCCACAATTATTTCAGTTATTATTTATATCATGTTGATGCTGTCCATATTTTTTCTTTTGAAAATTAATTGTTCATATCCTTTGACTATTTGAGGAGGCAATTATTTTAACAAACATATCGCTGTCCATTTCCTACATATTTTGACTATCAAACTTTTATTAGAAATTTTCCTCAAAAAACTTTTGTTCATACCCACTATAGAGCTCCTCTTACTCTAGTTACATTAAATTTGTATTCTTGAAATGATCTGTTTTTGTCATTTGTGTTCACTTTTATTCTTTATTTACTTTGAATTCATTTGTATTCTCCTTTATTCTTTGTTTGCTTATGAATTTTCACAATCATACTTATAAATGGTTGATGTTTAATTTTTTTTTATTTTTAAATGGTCATTTTCATTTAAATGGCTGATCCAAAACATATTTTTGTTAAACAGTATAGGATTCTGAGCTATACCTATTTTTTTTCCCCAAAACTGCTTTATACTATTTCCAAAATTTCTTATCAAATGGACAGCCCTATCCTGAATAGTTTGCATTTCTCATCTACTGAATTCATAAAATATATGGTTTTGTTTTACTTTCTAGACTGCTCTACTAATTTAATTTTCTGCAATTTTACTGGTAAAAAGTAATTTCAAAGTTTGAGGTTTTATAATATAATTTCAGATATATTATTACAATCTTTATGCCTACCATAAAAATTCCTTTCAATAGCTTAGAACTTTGTTCCTCCCCCAAAATTATTTTTAAATCACCATGTGTATGTATGTATAAAGTTTTATGATTATATGTCCATATATAGTAATTGTGGTTTTTATATTATATTATGTGTACATGTGGTATTCTATTATAAATAATATACAAATGATTAGGAATTTTTGCAAAGTTTTGGGTACATAATCATAGATGTTAGTAATGGAAAAAAAAGAATGAAACATATCATATTTTATTGAAAATATTTAAATTCCTTCATTTCCATATCATTAATTATATCAAGTTTAAATGTATCAATAGGATTGGTTTTCATCTTTCATATTTTCTTTGTTGTATTAATAGAAAGTAATATTACTGCTTTTGTTGAAATTTAATTTATTTCATGAAGATACCACACTAAAGTCCGAGCCAATTCTTCATTTTATCAAAGAGAAAAATATCAGGTTTAAATAGCTATAATGGGGAAGTGCAGGTTCATACAAACACTTTGCTTGAAAATTTCAAGTACAGATCTAGCAGTGAGCTACATGTATCTTCTAAGACCAGATTTCCTCTTGCTTTTTCATAATCCCCGAAAATCTGTGTACAAAGTGATTATTGCTATTATTCATTCATTTTTTAAACCATAATAGCCTATGAGAAAGTAGTACTAAATAATGAAAGAATCTTGATTTTCATTTGAGAGGGTTCTAATGAAATCACTGATCTTTGAAGTATCAGAATTTCACAAAGGAACTTTTTAAGATTTAGAAACTAAATTGAATCCATGTTCTCTTGCCCTAAAGCCATGTGCTAGCTCATTTTTAGAATGAGATAAAACTTAGCAGCACAAATACTTTCAGAGAATCTACATTGATTTCTGTAGGAGGTAAAACCCAGATCATTTTAGAGTCTCCCAACTGAAGCACATATTGAGTTACCATTGAAATCACAGCAATTCCTTCTATACATAGATTTAACAGCAAGAGGGCAATAACAGTAGTAAAGAATCCAACCTTCCATTAACAGGTGCTTTAAAAATTAATAGAAAACACGTTTCTAGTTTCTCTAATCTTTTCTTCTCCTGTTTTTTAACCACTCTAGTGCCTAGAGTATTAAGGTATTATATTGTTTGAACTCTACTACTAAGGATACAAAAAAAAAAATAACACCACAGTTTTCATTTTGGTAAATATCAAAATGAGAACAATATCTTTCATTTTAATTCAACAAATTTATTAAGCATCTGTTGTTTGCAAGGCACTTGAGAGTTAATGTAGCATAGTGGATAGTGTAATATCCTTGTAGCCAAAATCACCTGGATTCAAATATTTTCTTTTAAACATACTGTTTGACTGACACTGGGTTAATGTTTTAACATTCTTAGTTGACTCAGAAAAGGTATATGATTATTGCAATTGAGAGAACTTCATCTCCAAAAAGAAGTTTCATATAACCATGGAATCACAAGTTGGAAATTCCTCTAAAACAAGTTAATAAATACCACGCAAGATATAATGCTTTTTTTTTTTTTTTTTTTTTTTTTTTTACTCAGGAATCAAAGATAAAACTACAACAACCCCTGTTTTACAGCAGCTTAGAATTTTCACAAAACATAATCCAGTATAGTCAATGAGAGCCTCAAAAACTGATCTATTTGTAAAGCTACTTGACATATAGTAATAGATATATTGTGACACAAATCTGAAGCACAGAGAAATATTGGAACTGCCTCAATATTTTTACCCTGGTGAAAGGGGCATTTTCTTAAGAATAAAAAAATTCTTCTGGACCCAGATCTTCTTAACCATCATAGCTCCTATGTTATTTTCAAGGTGATATTCCTCTGAGTTTCCCTAGAAAAAAAATTGACATTCATAAATGTTACTTATATTTATGTCTTTATTTTTTCTTTTTCTGATTATTTTTCTTTATGTTTACATTTCTCCATCTCTGGCTTATATCTCTATACTATTAAAAACAAGAATAAATAATTAATGCCTAAAGAAGAAAGATAAATATTAAGAAAAAAGTCTGTAATCAAAAGACTATATATTTTATGCTTATGTATTTGTGTTTATATGTATATAGGTCATTATTCATCAACTAAGGAAATTAGTTTAAATAAACAAAGGTATTTATAAACAAGGCATATTAAGAATAGGTGCTATAAAATTCCTCCATAAATCTGCTCTTAGTTTTCCACCAAATATACAGTATGGGTAAGAAGAGTGGGTACATAATGAAAATATTCTAACAAAGAGGCAAAAACTTAGAGAATACATAGAGCAAAAGAAACTTACAGCATTTCAGTATTCTTGTATGGCCTCTATTGTTGACCCTAATTGTGACTCCAGCCTTAAGCACAGACTACTCTAAAGGACTACATGATCATGGTTCTGTATCACAAAGTTAATAGTATCTATTTCTGACAATTTTTCTGAAACTTTCCCAATTTTCTGAAATGACTCTGTGTCAAGAGTCTAGGACCCACCAATTCATCACAGAACCCTGGCATTGGTTGGATGTAATAAATCCACAAAAAATAAATAATATATAAATTTTGATTAGTCTAAAAGAAAGATAAAAATGCTTTGCATTTTTTACACTTAGGTGTCTCACTAATAACTATATCTGAGATTAGATTAGTATCCCCAGTGAATAGTAGAGGTATTGTATTATCAGCCCAAGTTTGTAAATGTTTCTCAGATGGAAGTTTCTTGTAATAAAATATCTAATTTTTGATAATGATTAAGTTTCAATGTTACATCATTTTTTTTAACAAGGTAGTTATTTAGATGAAGCATGTTCCAGTGAAAAATATCACAGTTCTGCCATGAACTTGCTTCTTGACCTGGGAGCAAAGTCATTTAATCTTTATGAAACTTATTTCTTCCCCCCCCAAAAATAAGGCATTTTATCACATTCTATGCCCTAAAATATGAAGAAATGAATTACTTCAAACTTGACAAATCAGTATATTTGAAAAGAATCCTTGCATAGATATATATTTCAAAGGTTTCTGGCAAGATTGTTTATGCTTAATCTCAACTCTCTCGCTCTATGGATGCTATTTTACCATCATGTAATGCCTTCCATGTTCTTCCCCTAAAGATAAGTTCTTATCCTTTAAGGTTCAGTACATATTCCATTTTTTTCTGAAGTCTTCTCTACTACATTCAATAACAGTTTTTCTATTTTGCAGGCTTATTAAGTCTCAGTGCCATGTCTTTGCAAGTAATTGTTCTCTAATTGTATCTCACACTACTTTTCTCCAGTGTGATCACAAATTCTTTGAAAATAAAAACTAGACTTTAGTTTCATGGGTAAGCTTATCCCATTCACATTAATAGTTATGGTTGTACTTCTGTTCATTCAGTCCTGCCTGATTCATGAACCTGGTGGAATATATTGACCATTGGGTTTTCATAAATAAGATAGTAGAGTGGTTTATCCCTACCTTTGCTAACAGAATAATGCAAATAGAGGTTAAGTGATTTGTCCAGAGCCAAAAGCTAATAAGTGTCTCTGGTCAAATATGATTTCAGATTTCCTGACATCAGACCCAGATCTCTACCAACTCAGCTGTCTAGCTACTTTCT
This sequence comes from Sarcophilus harrisii, assembly GCF_902635505.1. Lineage (NCBI taxonomy): Eukaryota > Metazoa > Chordata > Mammalia > Dasyuromorphia > Dasyuridae > Sarcophilus > Sarcophilus harrisii. The sequence goes on along the minus strand of NC_045426.1, from coordinate 483,507,367 downwards.
ATTATGATTACTTGCTACTATTTTCTTTCATCCAATTTTGTTTCTTTCTCTATTTTTTAATTCTATTTCTGCTGAAAGATATGCTTTGTTTCCAATCACCGCCTCCACCAATTCACTTTTGTTTTTATGTTGCCCTTCTATTATTCCTCCCCCTTACTATTTCCTTATTGCCTGCTACATTTCTATACACAACTGAGTATGTATACATACACACACACACACACACACAGACACACACACACACACACTACATGCAGATATATAGTTTTTCCTCTTTGAACCAATTCTGATGAGAGCAACGTTCCAGCATTGTCAGCCATTCCTACCATTTTGTTTTCCATTGTAAAAGCTCTTCCTTGAACTTCTCTTTTATTTGAGAATTTCCTCCCTAGTTTATCTCTCTATTCCTCCTTCTCCCAGTGCCTCCCTATTTCTCACCACCTCCTTTTGGGGGAAGATCATTTCAACATATTTAACTCATATCCATGTCATCATTTTTGGAAACTCCTCTTAACTGCCATAACAATAAAAATCCAGTAATTGGAATTTACATATTTCATCTTCCCATATATGAAGGTAAACCATTTAACTTGGCTAAATGAACTTAATAAAGTCCATTATGATTATTCTTGTTAGTTGAGCTTTTTATGATTCTCTTGAATCTTTGTTTGAGTGTCAGACTTTGTATTTAGCTCTGATCTTTTCATCAAAAATGCTCAAAATTTCTCAATTACCATTTTTTTTTAAATTCAAAGATTATACTCACTTTGGCTGGGTAGGTTATTATTAGATGTAATCCTAGCCCCTTTGAGTTTCAGAATATTATATTCTCAGTAAAATATGCTTCTTTAACATGGAAGCCATTAAATCTTGTATTAACTTGATGGTTACTCCATGATATTTGAATTGTAAAAGAAATAATTTCACATCAGGTTCTTATCGTAGTGTCTTGTGTATTTAAGAAGTTTATTGAATGAACTTGATTATCTTATTTTTTATTTATTTATTTTTTATTTAATAGCCTTTTATTTACAGGTTATATGTATGGGTAACTTTACAGCATTAACAATTGCCAAACCACTTGTTCCAATTTTTCACTTCTTACCCCTCACTCCCTCCCCCAGATGGCAGGATGACCAGTAGATGTTAAATATATTAAAATATAAATTAGATACACAATAAGTATACATGACCAAACCGTTATTTTGCTGTACAAAAAATAATCAGACTCTGAAATATTGTACAATTAGCTTGTGAAGGAAATCAAAATGCAGTGTGGGCATAAATATAGGGATTAGAATTCAATGTAATGGTTTTTAGTCATCTCCAGAGTTCTTTTCTCTGGCGTAGCTAGTTCAGTTCATTACTGCTCCATTGGAAATGATTTGGTTGATCTCCTTGCTGAGGATGGCCAGGTCCATCAGAACTGGTCATCATCTAGTATTATTGTTGAAGTATATAATGATCTCCTGGTCCTGCTCATTTCACTCAGCATCAGTTCATGTAAGTCTCTCAGGCATTTCTGAAATCATCCTGTTGGTCATTTCTTACAGAACAATAATATTCCATAATATTCATATACCACAATTTATTCAGCCATTCTCCAGACTGATGGGCATCCATTCAGTTTCAGTTTCTAGCCACTACAAAGGGCTGCCACAAACATTCGTGCACATACAGGTCCCTTTCCCTTCTTTATAATCTCTTTGGGATATAAGCCCAGTAGTAACACTGCTGGATCAAAGGGTATGCACAGTTTGATAACTTTTTGGGCATAGTTCCAAACTACTCCCCAGAATGATTGGATTCATTCACAACTCCACCAACAATGCATCAATGTCCCAGTTTTCCCACATCCCCTTCAACAATCATCATTATTTTTTCCTGTCATTTTAGCCAATCTGACAGGTGTGTAGTGGTATCTTAGAGTTGTCTTAATTTGCATTTCTCTGATTAATAATGACTTGGAGCATCTTTTCATATGACTAGAAATAGTTTCAATTTCTTCATCTGAGAATTGTCTGTTCATATCCTTTGACCATTTTTCAATTGGAAAATGGTTTGATTTTTTATAAGTTAGAGTTATTTCTCTATATATTTTGGAAATGAGGCCTTTATCAGAACCTTTGACTGTAAAAATATTTTCCCAGTTTATTACTTCCCTTCTAATTTTGTCTGCAATAGTTTTGTTTGTACAAAAACTTTTCAAAAACTAGCATTTATTCAATGCTTATTATGTGTCAGAACTAAATCTGGGAATTTGCAATTTTCAGAACCAGGAATATTAAGAAAAGAAATGGGAAAGTAAGGAAAAGCCTACCCTCAAGAAGTTTATATTTTCATAGGGAAAGATAATACATAAACATCAGGTGCCAAATAAAAACAAATTAAGGATATTAGAATATATGTGGATGATTTGTTCAGCATCTATACCTACTCGGTGTCTTGATTTAACTTTATTCATAGATCTTTTATTCATGAGTTAACAGTTTCAGAGGCATTCTTTATATCGCAAAATGATAATTTATAAGTTCTGGTATACTTTAGGCAAAACTTCACATGTACTTTCTTAAGTAAGAGAATGATGCAATTAAAAGTCCAAATGTTTATTTTACTGTGTCTGGTGGAAAGCCATGTGGTATCCCCCCTCTTTGATGATATATACCATTGTGTATCTCTTTTTCTAATAAGAAAGGTATTACTACATTCAGCTTAAATCTTGTAGTATCAACCAATTTTCTCTTTTCTTTTTCTCAGCTAAATAAAGGGCACACATATCTTTGCAGTTCATCAGGCCATTAATTTAGATTTTAGTAGTTTAATTTATGCCCCTAAAGTCACAGTAACATTTCATCAATTAGTATTTATTGGGTACAGGTTAATTAAAAAAAAAAAAAAAGAGACATTCTCTGCTCTCAAAGAGATAGATTCATTCCTTATACTCAAGGACAACCATTGACAAAGACACAAAAAAACAAGGTTTAATTAAACAACTAAATTCAAAAGGAAATATTATAGAGAATTTTCTAGGTCTCTCCAAATCAATGTATAAAAAATAGCATTGCTTATAAGACAGAGGAAAAATTCTCCTAATAATGAGAAAATAAATCCTTATACTGACACCAGTATATTTTTAAGAAGTGTAGAGTAACTAGTATTCTCTACATTATGACGTATATATTATAGAAACATAATATTATTTTTTCTTGATGAATTCTTTCTCACCAATCAGCCCTATTCTCAACACCATTAAAGATATTGACTATATTCTGAAATAGAAAGTTACTTTCTCTCTCTACCTAATATATTCCATGATCAATTTGTTGTTGTTTATGTTTTTTAACACTGTCCCTGTCCATTTTGTCCCACCAACTGAATTTGTTCCTTGAACAAAAATTCTTCTATCTAACAATAACATTTGCATGGTTTAAATTTGGAATCCTGTTTTTAGAAAATATTTTTGTTATGCATCCCTCTAGATTTCTATGATCCTCTCTTTTTTCCCCAAACAATACTATTTCAGAATATATTTTCCTTCCCTCCAGCCATTAAAACTTACAAATCCTAAACTCCATTTTATAAAGATCCTGTGTTCTGCTTTCCAAGCTCTAACTAAGCATACCAAAAAAATTATATGCTAATATAAAGTAATATACTAATATAAACTTCAACTTTAGTATTAATATCATCTTCTATTTCTCTTTTAGGAAATGCAACACAGATGATAGTCATTAAACTTGGTCTAGTCTAGGTCAGGATCCAAAAGATAGTTGTCAAGTTACAACCAAGAATATGATTTGAGGAACACTGAGGCAAGGTACATCCTTTAATGTAAGAGCTAAGCCATAAGTTAGAAAGCAATCTTGAATCTTCATAAACAGAAGAAATAAATAAACAGGATCAAACAAACAGTAAGTCTAAATTACTTCATTTTTGTTAATGATTAAAAGTCAAGGCAACTGTTTTGATCAGGCACACAAATGATTAATTAAGTACTGATTAAACATCTATTATCTTCCAAGGCCAGCTAAGTATTAAAGATACAAAGACAAAAAACAAAACTCTTTGCTTTCCTTTAAACATAAATATTATACATACATGCATATATATATATATATATATATATATATATATATATACAGAAAAACAAATAACATATAAGCATGTTATATCTTGATCTATATATCTATATCTACAGTAAAATATATATCCTTTTTCTTGGCAACTTTCTCAACTCCTACTCCCTTTGTCTGAAGGTGTTAGGGTTTCTAATACTCCCACTAGTGTAATTCTCTTAATTATTAAATTAATGATTATCCAAAGTTGATTAATTTTTATAAAGAAATAATTACCTAGATGGTAGCATAAAAACGGTTCATACAAATAATGATGCTAAGCATACATATTCTCTAAACATACACAAAATATCAAAATGAAGACAACTTCATAGACCATACATAGCAAAGATTTACTTCAATTATCCTTTCTGTATATCTTTATTTTTCTCTTTTTCTGTACTCTTAATTAATTTTCCATTCATTGAACTACTAACCTAGATCAAAGAGTCAATCCTAAAGTCATCTTTGTATCTCTAGTTGAACTTTAATGTGTTTCCTAGTCTCTTTAGACATTACTTTTAGGGGAACTTAAGTCTTAGCCTTTGGAAATTAACAAAGTCATCACCTTTTGTATAGTGATACAGGTGGTTTAGAGAAGTCAGCATTATTCTATCAAAAGGGAATTTTCTCAATGATCATTAGACTGCTTTGTTAGTGAGATCTCCTACTAGAATTGAATTCTCTAATTCCTAGGTGACATGGTGTGATGCACATAAGCCTAGAGAGGTATCTGATTATTTGAACCAATCTTAATGTGTAACATCAGCTTATTCCATCTAACAAATAAAATATTTTTCTCCTTCCAAATTGATTAATGACTTGTTTGCACTTGAATTTTTTAAGGAAGAATTTAGGGTTAGTTATATTTAAACACAAGGTATGAATACCAATATAAAATAAAGGAAAAGGTAAAGTAGAAAGCCTTACAAACTAAGTAAGGCATTGTGCAAGAAATAGTTCATGAATAAAACTTTGAAGCAGGTTGGGGAATTTATGGAAGTAGAGAAGAAATACATTCCAGGCTTACAGAATACAGCTTGTGCACGGATAAAGAGATGGAAAATAGAATTCCACTTATAAGCAAGCCTTTTTCACTAGGATGATAAAAAACACTGAAGGAGTAATTCATAATAAATTTATAATGATATGCTGCAGCTAGATTCTGAAGTGAAGTGCTTGGGTAAGCACTAGTGCTTCAAGGAAAGGGGAAAAAAACAGACCCTAAAGTCAAGAAGTTTACAATTTATGAGGGAGACAATATGTAACAATTATACACAAATAATCTCAACAAAAATAATTATCATTAAAAATGAATGGGGATATTTTTAAAAAGAAGTTAAGATTCTAGTTGAGGCTTGAAGGAAATCAGGGGATAAGGAGAAATAATTTTAACTGTGGGAGACAGCCTGGGGAAATGCACAAATGTTTGAAAATAGAAAATCAGGTTCAAAACACATAGAAACAGAAAGTCTCTAGTTTTCTAAAGTATGAGAAAGGAATAGGCTTTAAGAATATACTTAAAATTTCAAGACTATACTTGAACTTCAAAAGAGTTATGATGTCATTAGAATGGCTACTCGCTCCATGGTGCAGGTTGTGCACAACACAGCCCATACCTTATTTGTTCCATTCTCACTACTGTCTTTCTATAAATACTTCAAATAATAGTTTTCATGATTTACTGCCAATATTCCTCATTATCTACTGGCCAGCACCAATGAGGAGTCTCTTTTAACATGTAGCAAGATTTGTACTTAGACATAATTCATCATCAAAGCCATATTTAATTTCTTTTTTTTTTTTTTTTTTTTTTGCTCAGTAAAATCCTTCAAAGTTTGTTTTCTAAATGAGATGAGGATAAATACTGCTATACATAATTTACTGTGGGGGGATTTGAATTTTCATAAACATATTAATTAAGATACTAACTTTCAAACAAAAGTCATCTTAGAAACTATATACAATTGAGATTTGCAATTATGTGTACAGACCTCTCTATTTGTGAGAATTATTTTGTTTGTTAAGTGTAGAATGTAAGATATATTAAAAAGAAAATACAACAAAAAATAAGTCTGACTAGAGAATCAATGGGGGAGAACATTTCTCTGCTTTTGGCTTAAGAAAGAGATCATAATTGCCAAGCCCTATTGGTGTTTGAGTAGTTTTTACATAATGTTTATCTATGTTCTAAAGCAGCAGTTCTTGAATATCTTTGTGTAATAAATCTCTTTGAAAAAAGTCTGATAGTGTAAATATTCCTTGTTATTTATTTGACAAAAAAGATAATAACCTCAAAGATACTTACTTTGCCCCAGGATAATATAATTATGGGGGCAGCAAACATTTCATTTTATCCAAATTCTAGCCACCTGGCACAGTATTCCATGTTCAATAGGGGCTTAATAGTTAAATTGAATAGAAACTTTCAGAAATCTACCAACAGAATACAAAATCAGAAAGAAGATATTGCTTTGGTTTATTATATGTGGGTGTGTTTAGCAAGATTTCCAATTACTCAGTTTTAATTACTTAATTTTTCAAAATATGCATTGATGAATACTGAATAATGGCCAACAAATAGGTAAGTAAAAATAATAATGAGGAGGAGGAGGAGTAGAAGAATGATCATGATTAAAGACATAAAATATAAATATTTATTAATGAATATGTAAGAATCAATTATAAAGCTGGTTTTCTGCTATCTTCACCATTAAAAATTGATTTTCATTAACTACCATGTCTGGGCATCTTGGTATTATTTTTTTTTTTCTGTTCATTTATTTTATTTTATTTTATTTATTTTTTTTTATTTAATAGCCTTTTATTTACATGATATATACATGGGTAATTTTACAGCATTAACAATTGCCAAACCTCTTGTTCCAATTTTTCACCTCTTACCCCCCCACACCCTCCCCTAGATGGCAGGATGACCAGTAGATGTTAAATATATTAAAATATAAATTAGATACACAATAAGTATACCCGACCAAAACGTTATTTTGCTGTAGAAAAAGAATCAGACTCTGAAATATTGTACAATTAGCTTGTGAAGGAAATCAAAAATGCAGGTGTGCATAAATATAGGGATTAGAATTCAATGTAATGGTTTTAGTCATCTCCTAGAGTTCTTTTTCTGGGCATAGCTAGTTCAGTTCATTACTGCTCCATTAGAAATGATTTGGTTGATCTCGTTGCTGAGGATGGCCTGATCCATCAGAACTGGTCATCATATAGTATTGTTGTTGAAGTATCTTGGTATTATTTTTTAAAAGAAAAATAAAATAATTCTTTGCAATCATTGCCTGGAATTGCTAAGCTATTAAATCAATGTTTACTATATAATTTAAGAAACAATTGATGTTTAAAATATAAACATTTCTAAGTTATTCAGGCAGAGAAAATCAAATGTCCTGTCTATATTTTGATTCATTAGTCTTTTCCAATTTTTGCTCTTATTCAAATAACCAATTAATACAAATAAATATCATACTATAAACAATTGTTATTAAATGGATCACTTAATTTCAGTCAACTTGAAAGATATATTTATCATTCCAAAATTATACAAATATAATTTTATTACCTAGCAAAACAGAACATTATCTATATATGATTTGAAAAAGATTTTGGTGTAGTAATGTAGTATTAATATTTTTGTTTACATTAATTCTTCAAAGCTATTGAAATGTCCCTACTTGCAGGTAGTAAGTTAATTATAAAACTATAATAAGCAATCATTTAGATATAGGGTAATGATATGTCACTGGATTAAACCTAAAGAATACTAAACCCTGGAATGCCAAAACATGAGAAAGAAGACAGAGATAGGTCATTTTTAAAAAATACATTCAAACAGTTAAGGTTTCTTTCATAACCCCACTGTATGTTTTATTAGAAGAGAAAAAACATAGCAGTGATTTACATAGAAGTGATGACATCATGCTTTTTTTCAAAATTTCGCGCTTCCTTCTTTCAAAGAAGGAAATTTTTTTTTCATAATCTCTATGTTCATGAAAAATTCTTTTGAGTAATCATTATGCAAAACCACTTTAACAGACAGTAAATGAATATAGATTTCTAAGTTTAAATAGACATTATCTAACAATGATACTATAATGAATCAGAGGATGAAACTTGTATCCCAAGCACTTTACACAGTGCCTGGCAAATTGCAGGAACTTTAAAAATGTTTATTAGATTTACTTGGATTGGAATGGATATTCTAGATGGTCACTTATGAAATGTTATAAAAGAAATTTTTGTTTAGCTATCAGCTTACTTACATGGCCTTTGGGTATTCTTCCAACAAAAGGGTTTTGGAATTCTCTGATATCCTGAAATTCCTTTTTCTCTTTCATTTTAGAGCTAAAGTCATTCTGAATGTATTCATTAGAGAAATGCATTGTTTAAAAAACACAGTAATTGATTTAAACACAATTTATTTATATGTTATTTTATGTTTCCTGTGAGTGTTGTGATTTCTTTATATAATTTCTCACATTTTACTTTCAAAGATTTTTGTTTGTTTCTTCAATTTCACAAATTTCAAATTAAATAAGATTTACTTTCGAGTTAGAGAACTATTTAAAATTAAACACAATCATAGAAATAATCTATTCTAGCATACTCATTATTCAGATGAAGAAATAACCTTTAGCCTTAGAAGGTTTAGGTTTATTAAAGTTCATATAACTAATAAACATCAAAAGCCAGAACAAAACCCAAAATCTCACAACTCCCAGTTTAGTACTTATAGTTTGCTATTTTTAACTATCATAGTTTTGTTTTTCTTTTATAAACTGAAGTAATTTTCCATAAATTTTCTCATCTACTATTTTGGATTTTGTATAAAACATAAAAAAATCTTCAAACTCATGCATTCGTTTTGGGAAAAAAAATTAAATGTAATTAATCTATAAAATGTAAGGTAAGCTACAATGATTTCAGCCTCTCATTAATATCTATGAAAAATGTATTTCAAATCAAGGGCTGTTAATCAATGTCCTCATTCATTATATTCATAAGATTCATAGAATCTTAGTGTCATGATTGAACATAAATAAAAATAGCATATCCAGTACTTTCTATATAATAAGAAAATCTAGAATTTGCCAGTTGCTCATAAGGGCATACTCTGATGTCAATAGTGTTTCAACAGCATAAACAAATGAGAATAGACTAAATTAATGATAGAAGCAATGAAGTGATCACTGTGCTATATCCTCAGTTGTTTGACTGATTACATTGGGAAGCAAGAGAAAATTCTTGCATTTTTATTCACAACTGCAATAAAGAACAGAATTTTATGAGAGAAACTTAAAATCACTACTTTCTTTCTAATGCCACTTGGACACAGGTTGTATCTTGGATGTTCATTACCATGAACCAAAATCTTTTCAATTTGGATGCTCACTCCAGCCCTAGAATTTAAATCCTGGAAACATTTGCTGCACTGCATCCAATCCCTCTGATTTATTGGCTCCTCCTCAAACATGCAATTAAAAATATAGATTGGCCATAAATGCAGGCTACATTTAGGACTCTGGAGAAAATTTCCCTCCTCACCTTTCATTTTCTTCTTCCATGTTATCTTTAGCCATTAAAATGTAAGCTCCTTGAAGTCAGGGACTATTTTTCACTCAAATTTATATTTTCAGCTTTTATTAGAACAATGTCTGGCATTTGCTATATGCTTAGTAAATATTTTTGTTGTTCGTTTTTTATTTTACCTAACTAGTTGGGTTATAATAAGTATCTGATAAACAATTAACTATTGATTATCTATAATATTTTCAGCAGATATTGTTCTTCATCGTTAAATATGTTAATGTAGATAGATAGTGGGTTCTAGGTTTCTGATGATTTAAGTTTGAAATAAATTAGAAACATCTCACAATTTCTAGCATCATGACAAATTGATTTCCTCATTTGTATAAATCAGGATAACAATGTGTATTTTATAAGGTTGTGAAGATAATGTATATATATAAGTATTATAAATTATGGAATGATAATATTATTGTTGCATAAAAATAATGAATAAGCTTGTTTTAGAAAGGCCTGGAAAAATTTAACAGGAATTGATGCTTAGTAAAACACATAGCATCAGAAATGCATTGTGCATAGTAACAGAAAGATTATTAAAGACTTTGTTCTAACAGTTCAGAAAATGTCATCTTCATCCAGAGAGAGAACTATGGAGACTGAATGTAAATCAGCACATTGTATGTTCATTTTTTTTTTCTTTTTCTTCTGTTTTATTTTTCTCTCGTGGTTTATCCCTTTTGTTTTAATGTTTCTCTCCCAACATGTTTCATATATGTTCAAAAATGAATGTGTATGTATAATCCCAAAAATGTTATTGGAGTTTTTATATGTAACTGGAAAAAATAAAAAATAATTATTGGACTACCTGAAAATCATGATTTAAAAAAGAGTCTGATCATTGTCTTTCAACAAATTATCAAGAAAAACTGTCCAGATATTTTAGACCCAGAAAGTAAAACAAGAATTACATGAATTCCCCCTCATCAAGCAAGAAAGTCTGGGGCTCATCTTCAGAGGATGGTACCTTCACCCATCCTCACCTATCCTGAAGAGTAATCTTAAATTATCATCTACCTAAAAAGAACTTATAGAAGTCTTATTAAAGTCTCAACAAAGACTTTAAATATGAAATGAGAGATTGAGTAAAAACTAAAAAATAATAAAACAATACAATAAATGCAAAAAGATTATGAAAAGAAAATAAGCCAACTAGAAAACAAAACCACAGTCTTAAAGAAGAAAGTCACTCTTTGAAAATTAGAATTGGGCAAGGGGAAGCTAGTATAAGAAGCCAAGAAATTTTAAAAAAAGGAAAAAAAAGTGGGAAAAAAGAAGAGTGTGAGACATCTCATAAGAAAAACAACAGATCTGGAGAATTGTAAAGGGCTGAAACTCTTAAAAGGTATGACTGAATCAGACAGACAATGGAGCACAAGGCTACCTATTGGACAATGATTCTATTAGCATATGCTTGGAATTGCTCTTCTCTCAGTTAATGCTGGCTCAATGTTTGGGGTTAAGAGAATTATAGGTAAGGATTTGGGGGGTGGAGTGAGACAGGTGACAAAACCTCACTTTGCAGCAGGACCAGGAGAAGGGAGGCTGATGAGGAGCTTGTGGCAGTTTTGTCCATCTCTTCACTTCTCCTTCTAAAGAACAAGGACTTTTACTTATCCTGACTCTGGCTGATCCTGAGGCCTCCAGGGAGCTATCTCAGACTTCACATAGAACAGATCAAGAAGAGAAAACATAAGAATAATTTGCCTACATGAAAAATATAACGAAAAAATCTTGGCACAATAATACTATTAATAATTAAAAGCAATTGTCCTGAAGTGATATAACAAAAGTGGAACATAGAAATAGAAAAAATCCATTGATCACCACCTCAAAGAGATCCTACAAGAAAAACACATAGGAATATTATTGCTAAATTTTGAAACCCTCAGATCAAAGAGAAAATCTTGCAAGGAACAACAACAACAACAAAAATTCAAATGTAACAGAATTACAATTAGAAATGCATAAGACCTTCAGCAGTTACAATGAAAGACCCACAGGTTTTAGAATGCTATACATCAATAATGAAAAGAGCTAGAGTTGCAGCCAAAAATAGTATATACAGAAAAATTAAATAAAATGAATATAACTAACTGTTGCTTGGAGTATTTGGGGAAAGAAAAGAGGAAAAAGGAATAAAGTAA